>NW_012267259.1:16888868-16889889 GCF_000151885.1 Dipodomys ordii | reverse complement strand
TATAAAGCCATAGTAATCAAAACAGCTTGGTACTGGCACAAGAACAGACCTCAGGACCAATGGAATAGAATTGAAAACCCAGAAATGAACCTACAGACGTGTTGCCATCTAGTCTTCAATAAGGGAGCTAAAAAAAAAAAAGAATGGAAGAAAGACAGCTTCTTCAGTCAATGGTGCTGGCAAAATTGGTTAACTACTTGTAGAAAACTAAAGCTAGATCGTTATATATCAACCTGCACAAGAATCAACTCCAAATGGATCAAAGACCTCGGAGTCAAAGCAGACACTCTGAAAACATTACAGGATGGAAGAAGAGAAACCCTAGGTCCCTTTGGCGCAGGCCAAAATTTTCTAAATAGAGACCCGGAAACACAACAAATCAAAGAAAGGTTGGAAGAATAGGATTGCATGAAGTTGCAGAGCTTCTGCATGGCAAAGGACATAATCAGAAAGATCAATAGAAAGCCTATGGATTGGGAGAAGATCTTCACTAGCAATACAACTGACAAGGGTCTCATATCTAAAATATACTTGGAACTCAAAAAATTAAATCCCCCAAAAACAAATCCTCAAAGAAATAACTGCCCAATAAATAGGTGGGCTAAAGACTTAAAGAGAAACATCTCTGAAGAAGAAAGAAGGATGGCCAATAGATACATGAAGAAATGTTCAACCTCCCTAGCCATAAAAGAAATGCAAATCAAAACAACATTGAGATACCACCTCAACCCAGTTAGAATGGCAAAAATCAAGAACTCTAATAACAACAGATGCTGGAGGGGATTTGGACAGAAGGGAAACTTACTTCATTTTTGGTGGGAGTGTAAACTTGTTCAACCACTTTGGAAAGTAGTATGGAGGTTCCTCAAAAAACTTCACATAGTGCTCCCCTATGACCCAGCAATCCCACTTTTGGGCATTTACTCAAATGTTTACAAACAAGACCATACTAAAGCTACCAGCACAACTATGTTTATTGCAGCATTATTTACCATAGCTAAGATATGGAACCAACCCAGAT
>NW_012267259.1:16881898-16883393 GCF_000151885.1 Dipodomys ordii | reverse complement strand
CCTTCCATAGCAAAGAAAAATTGAAACAATACATCTCCACCAAACCAGCCCTACAAAAGATTCTTAAAGATGTCCTACACATAGAAAACCAAGAACAAAATAAAGGACAAGAAACTGCACCTAAACTGAGAATCCGAGAACCATAGGAAGAACACAGTTTTCATAGCCCCCAAGAAGGTGGATACCATGACAGGAACTCCCAAATACCTCTCAGTCCTATCTCTCAACATTAACGGACATAACTCTCCAATTAAGCGACATAGACTGTCTAGTTGAATTAAAAAAACAAGATCCTTCTATCTGCTGCCTTCAGGAGTAACATCTTGCCAGTAAAAACAAACACGTTTTCAATGCTAAAGGCTGGAACAAAATCTACCAAGCAAACGACCCCCATTAACAGGCGGGAGTTGCAATCCTAATATCAGATAAAATAGACTTCAAATATAAATTCCTGAGAAGAGATAAAGAAGGTCAATACATACTAATTAAGGGATCTCTCCTTCAGGAGGATATTACAATTCTAAATATCTATTCACCAAACAAGGGAGCACCCAATTTTAACCAAGAAACACTAATTTTCCTCAAATCCAACATAGATCCAAAGACATTACTTGTTGGGGATTTTAACACACCACTCTCCCCACCAGATAGATCAACTTCGCAAAAACTCAATAGAGAAACCGCAGATCTAAACAGCTGCATAGATCAACTAGATTTAACAGACATCTACCGAATATTTCACCCAGCAGCATCAGAATACACGTTTTTCTCAGCAGCAAATGGTTCATTTTCTAAAATAGACCACATTTTAGGCCACAAAGCAAACTTGTCCAAATTCAGAAACATTGAAGCTATACCTTGCATTCTGTCTGACCACAAGCGAATAAAATTAGAACTCAACACCAAAAGCCACCAAAGAAAGTCCGGTAACCCATGGAGGCTGAACAAAACACTGCTGATTCACGAGTGGGTCATGGAAGAGATTAGAAAGGAAATTCAAATGTTCATGCTATTCAACAAAAATGTGCACACAAATTACCAGCTCCTTTGGGACACAGCAAACGCATTACTCAGAGGCAAGTTTATAGCTCTGAGCTCCTACATCAACAAATTGGAGAGATCTGAAACTAACAATTTAATGACACATCTTAACCTCCTTGAAAAAAGAGCAACAAGATAAACCCCAATCCAGTAGATGGAAAGAAATAATTAAAATTAAATCAAAATTAAATGAGTTAGAATCCAAAAAAAGTATAGAAAGAATCAACAAAACAAAGATTGTTTCTTCGAAAAAATTAACAAAATTGACAGATCCTTAGCAAATCTTATCATAAAAAGAAGAGAACACACCCAAATAAATAAACTCAGTGATGACAATGGAAACATCACCACAGAAACAACCAAGATTCAGAACATTATAAGGGAATAATTCTCAAAACTTTATGCTAATAAGTTTGAGAACTTGACAGAAATGGACCTTTTCCTAGCAAATATT
>NW_012267259.1:16859846-16879325 GCF_000151885.1 Dipodomys ordii | reverse complement strand
GATTATTTCTTTGTTGCTTTGTATGTCCCTCCCCCACAGTATAACCCCTGCTTTCAATGTATTTGATGTCGGTATAATTTGTGGAGGGGAAGGGGAAAAACAAGTCGTTTAAATTAGGATACAGGTAGACCCATTGCAACAATGAGAAGTACAAGTTGTCATGTCAAAAAAGAACTTTACAACTTTGGTGGTGGGAGGGGGAGGATTGGGTGGAGACCCGGGGGAAGGATCGGAAGGGATTTGAAGGGGAAACAAAAGAGGAGGCTACAATGCTTGATAAGAAATGTACTCATTATCTTGTCCATGTAATTGTAACCCCTGTGTACAGTATGTTTACAATAAAAAAAAAGAAAAAGAAATAGGAGGTAACCAAAAATGGTAAAGAAGGGTCAAAGAATACATGTAATTGCATCAACAGTATTAGTTTTGGTAATTGTTTCATGAGTACACACCTCTGTCAACACTCACTGCAGCATTCTGTGCATAATTGTATTCTAATGGATTTTATGTAAAGACTAGTCAAATGTTTGAATTTATGTTTATAATCCTTAAGAAGCCTTTCATGTCACCATGGTGGGTGAATTTTACATAGCATTGAATCATTTTCATTCTGATAATGTTTAAAAACAGGCAAAACTAATACAGTTAAATGAATGCTTCCAGCTAGCAGAATGACTAAGGGACTATGGTTCCAAAAGATCTGAGGTTGTCTTTCTGGATTCTAGACAAATTTTTGTAAATAAAGTAGTATTCTGGTGTATAAATTAGTAAAACTTTTTTATATTTTAGGTAAGATTTGTGCTTTTCTGAAATGTAATGCATATTACTAAAAAGAACCAGCATTTTGATTTCCTATTAAATATTGAACCAATTCTTTACCAAGGAAATAATTATTATAATGATATGTTTTAAATTGTGTGACTCCTAAAGCTCTTCAGAAATTGAGTATTTGGCATATTTTACCAAGTCCTGAAAATATATTAAATGCTTAAAAAACAGAGAAATCAATGTTTATAGATATGGCAGTATAAAGATCATTTAGGAGAAATTACATTTCTTTTTTTGTTTTAAATTATTTTTATTATCCTTAAATAGTTGTTCAACAGGGATTTCATTTCAACATGACAGTTTGTGAATATAATGCATCTTGATTAACGTCCCTCTTTCAAACATTCTCCTCAGCTCTCCCAATCCCTTTCATTCCCTTATTTTACCTGGTTGTATATCTATGTATATGCAGTGAATATAATACCTGTCTTCACCATGCTTCCTTTCCCTATACTTTGCCCCCCAACCTCACTCCTTCCTAACCCCACCAGTTCCGCCATTTTGTATTAAAGTGTAAGATGATTGTTTAACGCAGTTACGCCATTAGAATTCTCTCCACTTTACTCTGTACCTTAGTTAATGTTTGTTTATGTATGCACTTATATGTATTAGATGACTCTGTGTATGTTCACATATATTGATAATTCAGATCTAAATTCCACATGTATCTTCATAATTTAGATCTAAAGTCCACATATGAAAGCAAACATATATGTGTTTCTCTGAGCCTGACTTCATTTACTTAACATAATTTCTCCATATCAACCCATTTACCTAGAAATGACATAGTATCATTCTTTCAGTTGAGTAGTAAAATTCCATTGCCTATGTATACCCATTTTCTTGATCCATTTGTCTGTTGAGGGGCATCTGGCCTAAGGCAAATACTGCAGCAATAAACATGGGTGTGCAGGTGTCTTCGCTGTATCTGGACATACAATCTTTCAGATCAATGACTAAGTGTGGTATTGCTGCATTGTAGGGTGGTTCTATGTTTAGTTTTCTAAGTAATCTCTAAATTGAGAACCAAAATTGGCCCGAGAGATGAAACGAGAGAATGCATTTCTTAGTGTGACATTCTATAAGTTGCAATTACTTGTGAGTTATTTGGAAACGATGATTTATTTTGCTCCTTGAGGGTAACATACACTATAAGATCTTCCTGCACACACCTGGTACCCGGTGTAGCTGAGTGTGAACCTCACACAACAGGGCCATGAAGAGCAAACCGGAAAACTCCCCTAGGTAAATGCAATCTATTAACAACCTGCCCAGGCAGACAGCCAAAACTTTTATTCCAGCGCCGCTTTGTTCCACACCACACTTTGTACATTTTTCCTTTTTATTTGAGGTCACGGAGTTCACCTTCATTGTTACTTTTATTTTTTAACATTTGACTTCGATTTTTTCCCCCTTACATTTTCTCTTTCTCCTTCTGCTGCCATTTGAGCTGCTTTCCTACTGAAAAGTTTCAATAGAGTTGCAGAGGAAGGGAGAGAAAATGGCTGAGACCTCATTGCTTGTCAGCTAAGTCCCAGGGGGCCTCCTACCGGAGGGCCAACTTATTGATTGGTGTCTGTACTCCGGAGGATGGAGCGTTGCTGCAACACTGAAGCTCCAGAATGAACAGGGTTTGCCTTCCAGGTGCACTGATGTGGCAAACACCTTTAGTCGCATCCATGATGATCACCTTACAATGTGAAATCTCACCCAGCAAATTCTACCTTGTGATATGGGGCGGCATACTTACACCATTTCTCTCAATATATTTTATAACACTGGGTTAATTAAATCCTGCATTCCATAAGAGAGTAACCTTGTTTTCTATTCAATATGAATACTGTGTTGAAATGGGTCTAGACTTAGAACATTACAGGGTAAATCTAATCAATGCTTTACTTTATTGTAATTGCACTTACTTCTATTAGGTCATGTTCACATTATTCATTATTTCAGAATCAATCAGTAACTTAAAGTTTTAAAAAACATTCAAATAAATTTATTTGCATTAAATTAGTATATAAGCATGCAATGAAGATAATTTATTTGGGGAGTCTTTACATATATATACATATTTATATATAAATATATACTCCATTGTAATTTATTCTGTATACAAAGCATCACAGGAAACACTATTTTTTCTAACTCTGTGGAGCCCAAATTGCTAAGGAACAAAACTATGCATAATTATTATACACATTTGTGTGTTTTAATATGGGCATATACTGATTACCATCCCATTTACCTACAAATATTTCCCTGTGCTTCTTTGATTTGGGGTAATTGAAATGCTTTTGGTTAGACCACTTAACATGAAACTTAACCTCTTAATTTTTACATGCATAATCTGTTTTTGTTAAGAATAGACATAGTAAAAGGCAGTAGCCATGTGAACTCTCATTGTTTTAACAACAGCATAAAATCCTTATATATTTGTTTGGTTTTAGGATTTTGATTTTTTCTTTTATCAACATTGAAACAAGGATATTTGCATAAGATTTTTCTGCTGTGTTGGTCCATGTACCAAAATCTGTCTTTAAATATTAGTAAATTACTCTTACATTGAATCCTGGAAAATTTCCCTTCAAGTGTATTGTTTAAACAATGTTTCTTATTTAAAGAGAAGTCTTACTGATGAACTTGCTCACATGTTAACACCAGCTGTATTTAAAAAAACTCTTCCAAAAAATTGAAACCCAACAATAGATGTAGGGGGTATTGCATCCGTCTCTCTTCAGTGTCCTAACACCAGAGCCACTTAACAATCAACTAATGAAATGAAAACCACAAGCAAGTCCCTTCTGAGCAGAGAAGCATGCTCCACAAAGCACTGCAAAAGTGACTCCCCCCACAAGCAATGCAGTTGCGTTCCTAACTAAATGTGGTTCCGGTCAGGAAAGCAAGACTGGATCAACATACAAAAATGAACACAACAAACCACCTAAACGGAGCCTTTCCACAAAAATGGTCATTGTGTTTAAAGCAGGTGAACACTTGACAAGATCTATCATCTTCTCATGATTAAAGCGGAAGGATGAAAGGGAGCTTCTTCACCCAGACACAGAGCGCTTAAGAAGCATTCACAGCTATCCTTGAGCTCAGAGATGAAAGAATTCAATCCTCTGCCCTGAAAACAGTCGCAAGAATTTCCAATTTTTAACCACTTACATTTAACCCACCTTTAAGATGTCTAGGGGAGAAATTACAAACAATTTATAAAAATCATTGGTAATTCTACAAAGAGGCGAATAGAAAAAAATTCTTACTTGAACACCACTAGGGATAATTCATAAAATAAGCACAATTACAGAATACCAGATTAACACATTGCAGTCTACTTTGCTCTCCACAGCAGCAATAGTTAATCTGAAATAGGAGTAAACAAAGCATTTTCTTTATAATATCATCGTTGGGAATAAAACAGGATTAAATTTAACTAAGGCGGTAAAAGACTACTGAATGGAACATTGCAAAACTTTGCTAAAGAAAGTCAGAAGGGATCTAAATAAAACAGACAAGTGCCTTTGCTCTTGGACTGCATAAATAATCCTTAACAGACAATATTACATGGAATGCTTTATGAATGCCATGTTATCTGCATCAAACTTTTAACATCTTTATTTTTATAATTAAAAAAACAGATTTTAATTCATAAGGAGTTTCAATGGGCATGGTAGAGTAAAAACTATTACTGGGAGAAGACAAAGCTGGAGGAATTGCACTACTTGACTTTGAATCTTAGTAAACGTTTAAAGAGATGGAAACTCTGCAGTACTGACACAAAGGTAGACATGTGGACTAATAAAATAGACACAAGTCTAGAACTAAATCCATACACCTGTGTCAGATTTTTTAACTTCAAGCTTCTTTTTTGTTATTATCTATAAGTAGTTGTACAAAGCAGTTGCTATTTAACAAAGCAGTTTATGAATACAAAGCATGTTGGTCAATGTCAGCCGTTCAGCATTCTCAGCCAATCCTCCCCTTCCCACCCCTCCCCTCACTCTTCTTAATTCTGTAGGATGTGCATTGGATTCTTGGCTGAATCCTCCCTGTTTTCTCCTCTTCATTCATCCATCCCTTTGCCCTTGGTACCACCCCATCCATTTTACTACCAACTTCCTGGAATTTATTTAGGTGAACTTTGCCTTTGCCTTTCTAAGGAATTACACTATTTGAGTTTTCAATTAATCTACACTATTTCAGTTACTACATTTGTATGCACTTGTGTGCCATCTAACATCTTATGAGTTTATGAGCTAAATCTAGCTTCCACATGTAAGGAAAAACACGTGTCTTTTGTCTCTGAGAACAGATTGATTTTTGACAAGTTTCAAAGATTTTCTTTTTTTCAATGAGGAAAGAATGCCTTTCCAAGAAAGGGCACTGAACAATGAAATCTCTGTAGGCAAATGTAAGCTTTGAATCCCTAACTATAGAATATACAAAAGTAACCCAAAATGTGTCAATGTCCTAAGAAAGAGTGCACACACATTATAACTTTTAGATGAAAATCTGGGGGAATATCTACAGGGCTTTGGATTTTTAGTAAAGGTATTTAAAATAATAAGCTAAATACACAGCAGCAAAAGAAAAAAAAGTAAATTGGCTTAATCAAAACAGAAATGCTTGGGCATGAAGGGTTATTATGAAGTAAAGTCATTTGTTTGCTAGGGATGCAGTACCAGACTTATTTCTTGGAAATGAGGGAATCTGCCTGTTATATGATTAAATATGTGTCAGAATTCAGAAAACAATAGTTCAAATCTAGCTTGATTTTTTATTTATTTTTTATTGTGAGAATACTGTACAGAGGGGTTACAATTACATGGGGAAGATAACGAGTACATTTCTTATCAAGCATTGTTGCCTCCTCGTTGTTTCTCCTTCCCATCCCTTTCCATACTCCTCCCCTCCCCACACCTGATTCTCCAAATCTAACTTTATAACCACAAATAGAATTAAATTTCAGTGATGAATTGTATCATAAAATTATAATTGAGATTTTTGCAGCCCTTTTTATTTTTAGGTTCAGTTAACAGATAATATTTATACATATTTATGGGCATGGTATGCCAACATGGCATATAATTATTCAGGAAGTAAGTACCTATGACCGAAATATATACTTCAGAAAGCCAATACCACCTGTATTCAGGAAGTTGAGTCCAAGGGGTATGCTTTGTCCTTTTAAAAGTATTTATTTAGTTGAATTTTACGTCCATTTACAGTAGAATAATGTTCTTCCCAATGGAGTTGAGCAGAAGAGTGCTAATCTTTATTCATAAGGCCAATAAATTTGCTCAAAGAGCACATCTGCTAAAGGGTAAAATGACTATGAGCAAGATGAATGTTGACTTTGTTTAGCTTTCTCCTGACAGCTATTTTAAAAGGTTTAGGTTATTTATTTTTGGCTCACTGATAAAGCTTATGGTTTGGCAGGTGAAATGCCAGAGAAAATGCTTTCAGAACTGATTTTATAATTGTATTCTTTAAATTAAATTAGATGTATGTATGTATAACATACATGTGCACTCACATACACACACACACACATATATGCATATATAAGCACAATGTCATCTTTACAAGGACAACATTTTAAATTTTATGTAAGTCTATGTGAATGAAATGACTTTTCTTTTGGGAAATTGACTCAGGTATTCAAGCCAAATACAGTTTATATTGCTTCACTTTATTAGTAATATATCTGGTAATTTTATTACCTAATTTTATGTTATTCTATTGTGAAATGCATCATTCTGTCCATTCAGCAAGAAAAGTAGACTTCTGTTTTACTTCTAACAAGCCAATGGGGACTAGAAAAGTTAGAGTATAAAATTAAAGCAACATATTTTTAAGTGGGCTATGGTAAGGTATTGGGGATTATTTCCATTTCTAGTGCCCAGTATAATCATTTGCATATTATTATTTTGAACACATTATTTATGATTTTTTTGCTTAAATCATAGCAAGGGATTATAATGTGTGTGTGTGTGTGTGTGTGTGTGTGTGTGTGTGTGTGTGTGTGTGCCAGTCCTGGGACTTGAACTCAGGGCCTACATAATGTTCTTCAAGACCAGCAGTCTACCAAATGAGCCACAGCTCTACTACAGCATTATATATATGTATTTTTGATCTGTCGTGGGGCTTGAACTCTGTGCTTGGGTGCTGTCCCTCAGCTCTTCAGCTCAAGGCGACACTCTACCTCTTGAGCCACAGTGCCATTTCCAGTTTTCTAGTGGTTTATTGGAGATAAAGAGTCTCACGGACTTGCCTGCCTTGGCTGGGTTTGAGCTGTGATCCTCAGATCTCAGCCTCCTGAGTAGCTAGAATGACAGGTGAGCCACGGGTGCCTGGCTTACAGCATTATAATTTTATCCAATCATATAAGCATCAGTATCAAAACTCTTTTAATATTTTAATTAGAGTGACATCTGTTATTTTTTTTTGCTTTCAGTTTTAGAAATGAGAAATGTGGGTACAGAAACCACTACCATCTTAAGTTTTTTTTAAAATATACTGCTGAAGGAAACCAAAATTTTCAAAAAGTAATTTGGCCAGAGTAAAAGAAAGTTGGAAGTGTAGAAGAGAGGTACAAAGGAAGAAAAGAAGGAATCAGAAAGGTAGGGAAACAGGAAGAAGAGGAAAGAAGGAAGGAGGCAATTTACTACCTCGTCTGTTGAAGACTGTTGGAAATGAGCAATTAATCCAGTAAGTTTCCAGTAACTGTTTTTGATCACTCATTCTCTACACGTATGACCCTTTAAAATATTGTGCCAGTGATTATTAAAAGACTATCCGTGAAGGGCAATAAGTCAATCTCACACAGACACATATTGTCTCTTATTTGTGGAAGTTAAGGGAAAACAGGACAGAAACAAACAAACAACCGGCAAAATAATGAAATTAAAAAGAACAATAAATTGAGATAATTTAGCAAAATCTTGCCATAGTAAGAAAAGGATTCAACAAATACTCCAAAAAAAATTAAATCAGAAGAAGGAAAAGGTGGGGAAAGAAATGGTCATGAAGGAGATGAGGAGGAAGAGTCGGAACAGAATAGATAAAGGAATGAATGGCCTTAAATTAATAATTTTGCTGGGAATTGCCTTTTACTGCAAATAATTATATACCCTAATTAAATGCACTGTCTGTCTCCTTCTTAGTGTTCCTCATCCAATGTCCCCCACGAATCCCCACAGGCTTGTGAGGTTGGGGATTCTATTATCCACCCCCAGGCCTGGATTTTACATTTACTTCTCTTGATTCTTGACCATGAAGCTAGAGGAGAAACCTTATCTCTTGGTGAAAGTATAAAACTTCCTGATGCTTTCCTGGATATTGAATTAGTATGGTGAGAAACATTCTTGTTCCTTCAATATACAAAGCAACAACAAACGAACCACATTGTAGACTAGCCCTACTTCTGATTAAAGTGTTCCCTGTGAACCACAATGTTTTCTCCTTAGCTACAGAATGTCCTTGTATTTCTAGGGGCTAAATCTAAGAACGTAGTTTTCTACCATACTGTCACTTAATTTATCTTTTATCCATTAAAATACATTACTTTAACCTTTAATCTAATGATATCAATCAACAATTTCCAAAACTCTAAGAGCAATTTCATGCACTTTCTTTCAGGGTTTTTCCTGAGACTGTCTCCAGTATGGAGTTGGGTTTGGTTTTGCAGGAAGACCTGATTCACAGGCACAGCAGAAGGGACTGCTAAAGGCACTTGATTATATGCATTCCACCCAGCTATTCCTGTTAAAAAGATCAAAACTCTTTCTAGACCCATCTTCTCTTGTAACTGATTCCTACTCTCACCACGAACTTCAGCCTCGTCGGGTAGATGGGGATGCTGGGCCTCTCGTATCACCACAGGTGGACCATGGCTTTAGTTTTAGTGGACCTGTTACTCTTTTTTCAGATCTACAAAGTGCTTTCCCTCAAATGCCTGAGCCCCTGGGCACACACAGAAGGCCTTGGGACTCATGTCATAGAGCTGCACAGCTCAGACCTTCCTGGGGCCTGCATGTCAGCCCTCTGCAAAGCCTTTAGGGCACTGAGGGGTGAAGGGAGCTCAGGCAAAGCACCAACTTGTTTCAGAAAATACAGCAAAGAAGGAATCCTTCCCAATACAATTTATGAAACCTGATGACGCATTACCAGACAGATAAGTTCCCAATTAATTAACATGATGAGAAATCCTTGACAAATGTTATCACTTGACTGCAGCCATCCGTGAAGATGGATGAGCATATAATGAGGGCACAGTGGAGCTGAGCGGGAACACACGTTTGTTTTCCCGTCCAGAAATTAGACAGTCAACACACCGACTGAATAGTGGGACCACTAGATGCCAAAAAAATGCTTTTGCCAAAATTCAATATTTGTTCATGAATAAAAACTCACAGAAAACTTGAAATTGCTTTCTTTCAACAAGAGCCTCATATTTTTTCCTCTAGACACAGAAAGAAATAAAAGATGTCCAACTTTATTATTTATTTGCGGCATTGAATTGTCGGAACAAGATAGCACAAAACAAGAAAGATGTAAATGGCCATAAGTTGGAAATAAAGAAATGCAATTGTACTTAATAATTTAAAATATTTAATTCTACAAAATACAGAAAACAACTGCTCAGTTTAATAAAAGATTTTGTCAGATTTATAGTATAAAACATAGTATTTATAAACTATTGTTGTAGATGCACTGTAAAATAAATTTAAAATGGTGCTAATATAATCATACTACAAAATACTGAAAAAAACTGATTTGGAATTAACTAAACAACAGTTATTCAATAATTCCAAACTAAAATTCACTAAGTAAATATTGCTGATAAACCACAGTTGAGAGCATGACTATGATATTCTAGCATGATAATAGGTTTTAACACAATATATTTCATTCAGATTATTATTTCCATTGGCTTGAATACTACATAATTTTTCATTGACTACAATGAATTTAGAATTTCTTTTATGCTTTCTATCCAATTTATTTTCTTCTACTCTGTAATTGCTCCTCTTTTACCATTAACTGATATGAATAGTTAACTCTTGTATATTTGATATTCTCTAATTAAGGGCCTAGTTATAATATGTACTTCATGAAGTCAAGATTCACAGAGGATGTGAAATCTAAGATGTGCAATTGTCCTGATTGGAATTGAAGGGATTTCTTAAGGTGATCGGCATGGGCAAGCTGACCCATGGGAAGAAGTGACATTAATTCTCAGCCCTCTTACTTCAATGGCTGGATTCATGGTAAAACATTTTATACCTAACAGCGCGCTTCCTAAACTATGACACACATCTCACAATATTTTATACAGAGAAAGTCAAATGAGTAACAGATAAATACCACAAAACTGGAGTTGTCCTTGGAAACATCACAGGCATAGGGTTTTATATTTTAATGGTAGTGAGCTTTAACATGCATTTAAAACTATCATAATGATGCTAGATGACTGCTTTTGTAACATTTAGATTAGCTGCTTTTCTAAGAATGAAAACATTTCATGTTCATCTATAAATTTGAAGGTATGTGATTTCATAATCTCTGGAGTCATTTCCCCCAGATTGTAGTACTGACTGTGATAGTCACACTTCACATACTGACATGCTGAAACTACCCTTCCAGAATAAGATGTCAGTTTAGATTTAAAATACTCCCACAGGGTGGGGAGAAACAGTTTAGTGGTAGCATGCTGCTGAACAAATACTATGGGCCCCGGGTTTGATACTCGACAGTACAAAATGCAAAACAAAGCAAAAACAAAACTTCCATAATGGCATAAATTAAATGTAAAATCACAACTTATGAGGGGATCATTAATTATATCAATTTTTTGATAATTTGAAGAGTGACTGTAAAGATATAGGCACTTTTTATCTAAAACATGCAATCCATTTTCCTTTCTAATGTCAGTACTGAAATCCTCACTGTTGATTTGAGTCAGAATTGAAGCAGGAATATCATCTTAAATAGGACTAGCATGCATTTCATATTGAACTACAATTCACATTGGATTTAAACACCTAGACATTTGCAATACAAACATTATCAGAATATAGAATATTACCTAAAAACCATCTATTACCTTATTTTAAAATGACCTATATGTCCAACTTATTCAGAATTCAAATAAATCATGCAAATATTATGCTTTTCTTCATGCTAACACACTGTCTTAGCTATATTTTTTCTTATTAATTTATAAACCACAAGTATTTTCTGAGATTTTAATAGTCTTGAGGGAAATTATTAGTGCTGTTTCATAACTGAATAATGTTGCATTTATTTATTCTGTTGTATTATTTTGTATGGATGGAAGTCTAATAAGTGATTGAACACAAAATAATCTGTTGGCAAGCAAGCTACTCACCCTCCTTGTGGTGGATGAAGCACTATGGAGACCTAATTAAAGTTGTTACACCCTAACTAGGAGGTACTGAACCTACATGGGGCTCCTACCATGCAAGGTGAGTAGAGCCTGGCACCATGAGCAATTAATAAACACAACTTCCACATCGTGCACCAGGACATGGGTCTCATTATGGATTTTGAGGTGTGTCAGCTGCCATGTCAGGACCCGGGAAAATCACTGCTTGCCTGAGGATCCTAGGAAAGCCACCAAAACCAAACCAAACATAGCACCATTATTAGAAACTCATTTCTGAAAACAGAAAGTGATGTCTTCAAATTGGCCAATGGGACTGTCACTGAAAACAACAACAACAACAACAACAACAATATTAGTGTGTAGGTGGTGAATGGAATGAGAGAGTAGACTAGAGGGAGTCATAGGGAACACCGGAACACTGGGCATGACCCACGCAGGAGCGCAGCAGCACAGCCCAGAGATCACGTAACAGAAACAGTGGGAAAGAAAACTCACATCAGAACTCGCGCAGGACCCAACAGTTCTGCTAATAGTTCCACATCCACAGGAAATGAAATTTCCCGGAGGTATCCGTATTGCCATGTTTACTGCATCACTGTCCAAAACAACCAAGATAGGGAATCAATCTCTGCGTCCCCCAACTAACTAAAGGTTAAAGAAAATGTGAGAGGCGAAGGCAAGGTAATCTGTTTCAGCCAGAAGACATAACTAAATAAATCCTGTCCTTTTTGAGAACACAGAGGGAGCAAGAGATCATTATGTTAAATTAAACATGCCAGGGATAGAAGGGCAAGTATTATAAGTGGTTATATATTATCATATATGTAATATATAGTAATATATGTTATGAGTATTAAATATGCATGTGCATAGTGTTATATGCTTATTAGTCATATTAATAACTCATAACATTGTAAAAAGGTTTGAGGTTTGAATACAATGCTGGCTATTAATGATCTGTAGAAAACGTCAAATAATGACAACTGAGGGAAGGTTAATCCTGGCTTTTAAGCTGTAGGTGGGAAGAGCAATCTTGATGGGCTCTTACAGGCCACTGATAACCAGGTTGGAAACCCTGCGTATCTTTCAAAGGCAGATGAAAACGTTAAACACATTCCAACATGAAGAAATGATCAATGTGTGAGGAGTTAAATATGTGGAACCCAACTCAAACATATTCAAAATACATCCATTTATTGACGCATTACACAGAAGCAAGCATGTGTTAAACTTGTCCCTCCAGTAGCCTTTGGTTTTAATGGACCAGGAAGGATAGAATCATTCCTTCTAACACCACAGAGAGTTCAGCACTGCTAATGTAAATCTATACTATAATTCCTGCACAAAAAATGACATATGAGTGATTTGTTATAGGTTTTAGCCAGGCTCATTTCTGATGACCACTCTCAAGTGCTCTGTGAACAATGGTGTCCATGACAATAGCGCTATGGTCTGGACAAGGACTTCAAGCCCAAGCTTTGTAATACAATTGAATATAGTACATCGTTGTCACCTTTGTTAAACATTCTCAATACCTGACCCACCCCTTGTCTTACTTTTCTTAATTTTATAGTATATACAATGAATTCTTGACTATATTCTCTCTTCCTTCCCCTCTACATTCATTTGCCCTTTCCCTCTGCCCCCACCCCACCCCTTCCCTTGCAATGTATCATAGAGATAGTCTATGACTCAACAATCCCACACTGGGTATTTATCCAAAATGTCACAAACAAGGGCACAGTATAGCCACCAGCACAACCATATTCACTGCAGCACTATTCACTATAGCCAAGATATAGAACTAGCACAGATGCCTCTCAATGGATGAATGGATCAAGAAAATGTGGTATATAAACATTCATCATAAAGAATGATATTGGACCATTTGTAAGGAAATGGAAAGACATGGAAAAAATTAAGTGCAGTAAGTCATATCCAGGGAGACAAAGATTGCATGGTTTGTTTTCCTCATTTGTAATAGCTAGAATTAGTCTATAAATGTATAAGAAAACACATTTGTTGTTATGCAAGTGATTATAAATATATTAACTAAACATAGTAGATTCTATGGAGAATTCAAATAGTATAATTTCTTAGAAAGACACAGTCAAAGCCTCCCCTGTTTTTAATAGTATTTTGGTTGGTTTCCCTGTAGCATTTTAATGTACACATGTATTTCACTTTGATCATATTCTATGTATGAGAATTTGCAATCTGTTATGTAAAAGCTAGTGTAAGACAATTAGAGTCTTGCACAGATGTCTTATAGTAAAATATTGTGATAAACCCCTAGGTAAATAATTATGTCCTGTATATAATGCAAAACAGCTTTATTAAAAAGCTATAAAATTCTGGGAGGTAAATTATTTTAATTGGTTCATCCATGGACTGTGAATATGTGTCAGATAATTTCATGTCTAAAATGTGTAGATTTCTTATATATTATATAAGGCATACTAAACATTCTAATGTTTAAGAAATACCCTGTTAACCTTTATAATACTCCTTTTTCTCAAAAGATTCTACAGTTTACTTGCAGAATATTTATCTTAAGGTATACATGGTGAGTTAAGTAATAGATAATATCATTTGTGAATCTTTACCACTGTAATCCTCATTTGAAATTATGCTGAGTAATGGAATATTTGTATACACACATAAGGAGGAGGAGAGCGAGCCCAATGTGTCTTTGGTCCAGCTTTTCCCAGTGTCCCAGCCAGAATATTCACATCGATTCATTGCATGGGCTCTAGAGAGAATTTACTGCTCTTAATGATTGACTTTTCATATTTAGTTCTAAGTAGATCTTTTTGCTCTTTCCTCCTTTAAGAATCGCACATTTCAGTGGCTTCTCTGATGTCCCAGTGCTGTACAGCCATCACCAGGATTTAATACCAATGTATGTTATTTCCGCAGCTGTTTACTTCCTGCATCCACCCCTGCAGCCAAGGCAGGCAAGCACAGGCTGCCTTCCTGGATTTCCAACCAGCGGCCCACAACTGCCCGCCCTGCTTCCCCCCTGCCCACAGAGCTCATTGACTGGCTGGCTTTTCAATCCTAGGATGTAGAATCTCAATGACAAGAACTCCTTAGGAAATCAGTTCACCTCTGTTGGTGATTTTGAGCCAATCAGCCATTGGAGAACTCTAAGCGTTAGCATCTGAACTGGAGCACTTGGTTATGGGCGTGACCTTCCAACTGGTTGTGTGAATACCAAGGCAGAGGACAGCCAGGATGCTCGTGGTGGAGGGCACATTCAGTGGGCCTGTGACAGGGATTAAGTACTTTGGGAGAGTGGTTTTGTTGTTTTATACAACAAGCTGTATTGCTAGAATGTAATTTACCAACTACAGTGATTTAGGCAGAAGCTCTCTTTTAGATTTCGTCTTCATCCCCCACCCGAGTTATTTTTATTCTTTAATTTATATTCTATTGTACAGAGTGTTACAGTTGTTTTATGAGGGAGGGTATCCCTTTTTGCCTGGGCTGTCTTGTGCTGTGATTGCTCTACACTTACTTTCTGCATTAGCTGATAGTCCAGGTGTTTGCCACCATGCCCGGTATTTGCTCTTGACATGCAGTCTTCAACTCCTTGTCCTTAAAAACATTTGAACTCGGTCCTCTACCTTTCATGTGACCAGCACTGGAGGCTTGACCTCCCAATATCCTCTTGTCATATAGCTTTTGATGATAATAATTCCAATCAAGTCTAATTCTTATATATTCAGGAAAATCTAATATGTGAGCTGCCTCTCGGATCCTGATTCCTTTCTATCACGTAGCTTCTGATATTTTATAGATAACCAGATTTCCTTATCAAATCAAATAAAAATAATTATTATGAGTTAAGAGTCTGTACATACTCATGATTGGTCAAACTATCTATTCAACAACTTTCAAGTTCCAAAATGAAAGGCCTCTGAGAACAAAAGCCTGTAGCTCAAATTTTCATTGCAGAGAGATTGAAGAGATACTGACAAAAAAAACTGCACACTGTACTACAAGCTATAACAGCTGGTGTATAGAGCTAGGGAAGACCCCTGGGCCCTTGCACATACCACTTAAGGACTTTACCACTGAGATGCCTCTCTAGACCTTAGGATTTTGGAGTCAGTGTCTGGCACTGTAACAGAAAACAGCCTCCAAATGCACCCCAGGATCCTCCTGACTGTGTCTCCTGAGCTCTGGGATGACAAACCAATGTCACCATACCAGGATCAAAAGTGTTAGTTTTAGAAGGATCCATCTCTAACCAATGTAAAGCTGAGGCTGATTTTGGTTTAACTCCTTCACGATATTTTTGACTTTATCGCGTGATTCAGGTTTTCATACTCTTTGTATTCTATTTTCTTTCTCTTTTTTTTTGCTTATAGACACAGATATGAAATGAGCATCCAGCAGTGCTGAATGGAATTTTTTGAGCACTGTGTTGCTTTACACAGAGTCATGTGGTCACACGAACACAATCTTGATGATGGCTGCATGTATCTTCATATGTGGATTTTCATGCAATTATTGGAGGAAACATGAATGAATAAACTATTGTAATGTTTTGAGCATGTCTTTCTGATGTCTGCATGGCTACCTCTTAACAATCTTTTCAGCCTTTCTGGGAGAAGGTAAATATTCTCTTTGTTCTGGGAGCTGTCAATGTGAGGATAAATACTTGCACTGTAGGCTTTTGAGCATAAAAGAATGAAGTCTTAGCTGTGTGTGAAAGCAGTGACATTTTCTATTACTTCAAAAAGAAGCCACTGAACACCTACGACTTTAAGGGCGAGCTTGGGCTGTAGAACCCAAGGATTAAATGTGATAAGTGTATCAATTACCCTACGGCAGGGTAAAAACTCTACACGAAGCAAAATACTAGGTAATTTAGATTTGCAATCACAATCAGATACTTAAGAAGATTGCAGAGTTGCGAGGAAAGTGTCATATTAAGGCTGACCAGAAAAACGATTCTTCAAAATCTTTTAATCTTTGAAAGAGCAGTTTTCATGCCTTAGATCTCAGAAACTTTGCAGTTTGGAACTTGCTGGCTGTTGAATAGATAGAGGAAACATTAAATAAATACAGGAAAGAACAACGTGGAAATCATATTCCTGCCCTACTTAGGAAAAAAGAACTTTTTAACAAACAAGTTTTTGCAAAGGCTCACAAGTAATGAAGGATGTTCACTAGAATATTCCAGTGGTTGGAAGTGTTCAGTGTTTTTTATAAGTTGAATTCATTCTGTTCCTCAAGGTTATTTACAAATTTGGAATTATTTTGCCGGCCATGTGAATTATGTTGTAAAAATGGCAGAGGCTATTAACTGAATGAAATTCAAGCACACATGATATTGACATGCGCATCTGACTACTCACAATTCTCTAATGAGATTCTCATCGAAGCACGTGTATGGAGAGACACGGGATTCCATAGCGTAATCAACATGAACAAATTTCACTCAATTATTCAGTCTCAGTAAGCCAACAGAATTGGTTAAAGTTGTCAAAGGATATCATGCTGACAGGAAAAACAATCTCAGAGGAAATTAAATTGAACTGACTTCCTCTGAGCAGATAAATGCTGATCACTCAGAACACACTGAAGGCTGAAAAAGAGTCAGTGAGTTCCACTCCCGCTGCTCTGGGGGCTGGTTGTCCACATCCAGCCATTTGTTCTATCTGCACAAGTGTAATGGTGCATCTTATTTGAATGGGGTCAGGAGAAGGTCCCTGGTTCTATCAGCCATAGACGGCCGGGCTGTCTGTGACTGCACAATGCCTTCCTGGTTCTCCTTGTCATTTGCAAGAAAGTGTTCCAAGTTCTAGTTTACCTAGATAAGAGCTCTGAATACGCAAACCAGCACTGGCTGCTCATCTGTTTATTATGCTATGACATACGTTTTATTAAACACAGAGGGGTCTTTCAACTCGATGGGGCACGGATGTCTGCACATCTCAATGTGTGAAAAGCAATCGTCTACATTTACAGAGGACAAAGTTCACCCAGGCAAAGATTCTGCTGGCAGCGGAAATTATTCTAATGCGGAAATGCCAGCTTCTACTTGATTTTGAAAATTAATAATGACTGCAGAAAGCTTATCATGTTGAATCAATTTACATTGCAGATATCTTTTATGCATGTTATGCATAGTGTGACTAGTATTTACCAAATTCTAACACTTTCTAACGACAAAATTGACGCACTCAATCAGTGAGGTGTTCCTAAACGCGTGTTAGCATCGTTTTTTCTCGTTTGTGGAGGGCAGGCGGCTGCCTCCCTGGCTGCTAGCTGTGGCACTCAGATTCCACGCAACTGTCCGGCCAGGACATTTGACAGGGTGGTGCCCGCGCTTAGCTTCAGTTTTCCCATGTGTGTCTGCACAGATGTATGGTATGACTGACCGGCCCTGGCTTGTGTCCACTATGTCCAGATCGTCCAAATGGGTGGAAGTTAGGTCTGCAGTGGTACAGGCACCATGAAATTGTGTCTAATTATGGGACATGGTATTGTTGTTTCTGATTCATTAGCCCTAGAAGTATAGTACCTATCAAGTAAAGGCAGAGATGTTAACACTTTTACTGTCCATAATCTGTGGCACCTGGAAACTTATCTGAAAATACAGATGAAGTCATGTGAATTCTTTCTATAGAAGACTTAAGAACATTGAAATGTGCGCATACCATTCCAGACAAGACAGCACTTATTTTAGCTTAAATAATTAATCACAGACAATAAACTCAATACATTCTTTTCCAATTATTCAATCCGGCTTTGTGAAAATGCCATTTTAGTGTGAATATGTATCTTAACCTTTTCCTATAATCCCAAGGTAACCTGCTTCAGAAACTATACTAATGCACCATTTAACATTTCCCTTTTAAAGTCATGGAGGCTCTGGCTAGTTTTCACATAAGATCTAAATTTCTACTTAGTGGGACATGTGTGGAGGAGCCAATCTGTTTATTATTTTAGTTTTACACCATGCACTTTTCCTTTTCAAGAAATATGCCATTAATTTCCATTACAATAAGCAGGATTTGTACCTTTCATGGCCTTTTACTTTCCTCTTCTCCTAAGGTCATTTCCTAGAGTCTTAATTCCAAAAAGAATGTGTGCATGCTCATCTTACAATATTTTCTTTTGCTGACTTTCCTTATTTGCTTCCATGTTTATGTTGTAACTAAAGGGCTATCTTCATATGCTTATAGCCACACCTTTCTAGAGAAATAAAACATTTGACTCTTACAGAGCACCTAGACCAAAACCATGATGACTGGAAACATTTGATTCCTTTTGACAAGTAAAAAAAAAAGACAACCTTAAAGATCTATTTGTTTCATTTTTTTCTACCCTTGAATACAAATCCTTTACTTAAGGACTGGATGCATGGTTCAAATCGTAAAGCAAGACAGTGCAAGACAGTAAGTTCAAGCACGAGTACCCCCAAAACAATGAATCAATCCTTCAATTTATTCCATGGATACCATAAAACCCTGAAAAGTGGGCATAACCAATAGAAACAGCCTGCTTTCTGAGAGGGCGCCAGGCGGTGGAAGGGGCTGCCTGAACAGGTAACTATTTTCTAAAATATCGAGACTGATGCATGTTGACTACTGGGCACTTCGTTTTCTAATGTGATAAATGTGCTCGAGACCATGACCGTCTTCAGAGTCGAGAGGCTGTGAGTTTTGGGAGAAGACTTGCATCCTCAGAAGTCAGGTGAAGGAAGGAAAACAGCACAGTGTAGAGGAAACGCCGTCTGGGTCAGGAGCCTCTTCAAGAAGGCAGTCAGCCTTCCCATCTTCAAGGACAGACAAGAGAACGCTCTGCACTTCCTGATGTGAAGCCAGTGGGGCAGGTACACAGGGCAGGACATCATGGTTCATGCTTGACATCTACCTGCCAGGGAGGCTGAGAACAGGAGAATCACTGGGAGAGGCCGGAAGGTTTGTGAGGTTTCTCAAACCATAGAAGACCTGAGCACAGGCACCTGAGTCGGTCGTGCCAACTACATTGGAGCGGTAACTTGAAAGATGGAACGCAGGCTGTCTCAGACAGAATGTGAGACCCTACTGGGAAAAAATACCTAAACCCCAAAGGGTTGGGGCCAGGCTGCAATGGCAGATGGACTGACTGTCTTTCTTTGCTTATTTGATCGCAGCAAGATGTTGCAGGTGAACAACGAGAAGTATAAGTTGTCATGTCCAAAACGAGCTTTACAACGTCGGTCGGGGGGGGGA
>NW_012267259.1:16811564-16859796 GCF_000151885.1 Dipodomys ordii | reverse complement strand
GGGGAGGAGAAGGGTTGGGATTGGGGGGGAGGGGGGAGGCTGGGAAGGGATGTGAAGGGTAAACAAAGGAGGAGGCTGCAATGCTTGGTAAGAAATGTACACATTATCCTGCCCATGCAATTGTAACCCCTCTGTATAGTATCTTCACAAATAAAAAATAAATAAATTAAAAAAAAAGATGTTGCAGGTGAAGAGCTGGAGGATTCACAGCAGTCCTGGAGTCTAGCAGGCCTGGCAAGGCGTCCTGAAATCCCGCGATGGCATGCATGTGTGCTGGGATTGGCCCTGGCCATGCAGGCAGGGTTGGGGTGTGCACCTATTGGACACTCGTGTTTCCTTGGCTCAGGTTTGGTCCCTCTAAGTCCCACAGCTTACATTGTCTTATTTAAAGAACTTCCAGAAGCCGTGTGCTTGTTCTGCAGCCAGGACACAAGAAGCATGGGATAAATAGGAAACGAAAGTGAATAAGTCACATGGAGAGGATTTATAGCCGATGTGAAATTCCGGTAAAAAGTTAGGGAAGTTGAAACCATGGTAAAAATAAATCATCGACAGGAAGCATCTAGAGAAGAAAGAATGAGTAACATTTGAGAGAGCATCTATAAACCTTGAAATAATCCAAGTGGCCTCATATGCATGCAAATATAGTCCCTGGGGGCTTCTCGGATATGTAGTGGGAGATTAACAGTCAACAGCTTTCTCCAAATGTGATGAAGCTACAGACCAAAAACTTCTATGAGATCCAGGAGTCTGTGCCAAAGAGATGTGAAGCAAACGACAGTAAATCACCACATAATCAAATCATTCAAAACCTGCATTAAAAATGAAAAACAAACAAACCTTTTAAATAGTCAAAGGGGGTAAGAATCATGAAGAGAAATAATGCCAGGCGTGACAGCAGAGTTATTATTGAGGGGGAAAAGGGATGGTAGGAGCAGAACACTGGAAAAATTGTCAACACAGAATTCTACATCCATAAATCGTATCTACTAGAAGCAAACATGTAAGAGACTTTTTCATACATGGGCAAATGCGCATGCACATGCACACACATGCATATGTACACACACATGCTGAGAAAATTGTGTTGCAGCAGACATGCATTGTGTAAACCACTCAGGAATCTTTCAGGAGGAAGCAGTGACTCTGACTTGGAAATCGGGAAGCCCAGCAAGAAGAGTGACTACTGAAAATCATTTCCTTGTCTGTCAGGCAAGTTTGACAGTTTGAACAGACATGGTGATGAATGCATGGCAGTCACCAAAATAGATGCAGAAGATAATGATGGAACACCTATGCAAACAGAAATAATTTTAAAATCAGTGTAAGTTCTGGTTTTATTTCTTTTTGAAGACCAATGGATTAATGAAATTAGTGATTCCTGATTGACATACTATTATGTGTTGCCAGCTATGTGTTGCCAGGCAATTTTGATATATGTGTATTTTGTAGAATTAATCATTCAAGGTAATTAATATTTTCATTCATTTATAAAGTTGTGCTTTATGGAAACAGTATTGAAAATACTGCTTCAATGATTTTGTAATATACAATATAACACAATTTCAAAACTTCTTGTGTATGTTTACAAAGGTGGAAAACAGATGTCTGATTCAAGAGGAATGTTAAAGACCAGCAATGAGAAAAGAGGCTAGAATAAGCCTGGGCTAAATTAATGCAGAAGTAAATAAAAAGACAGAAATAATTGTGGCAATTGGAGAGTATGAGTTGTTATATATGGAGTTATTGGGTAAATTATAAACTTTCTTCCTAGTTTTTAAAAGAAAGCTAGTGTAGCTATTTTAAAAGATTATTTCCCCTGTATTTTTGCATCTGGAACTCATCAAATGTTAATTTACTATTGTAGATTATTCATGTACATTCTTAGGAATGACTATCATTTATGAGTGGCTATTAATTCCAGTATCAGATGATAAAATATTAACGACTTAAAAGTGGTAAATGACAAGGTGTTAATGAGTAATTTCTGGCCAATAAGTCTGTAGGAAATATGTTTTTCTTTCATGGGTTATGGATTTATAGATTTTATACTGTTGCTGCTTGTAAAATTATATCCATATGATGTACAGATCTAAGGAGGATAATCACTTTCAACATAGATTACCATATTGAGAATAAATGATCAGTAGGATTAAAACGTGTGCTTTTGCAGTTTATAATTCGATACAGCTTAAGGTACAAGGACATCCTAATTTATTATTCAATTCAGAAGTAAGCAAGTACTCTTGGTGTTCAAATGGACTCCACCTGAAACGGTATATTTTCTAAGAAAAGTTGGGGAAAGGTTTCAAGGGAGTCATGGTATTTGAGCC
This sequence comes from Dipodomys ordii, assembly GCF_000151885.1. Lineage (NCBI taxonomy): Eukaryota > Metazoa > Chordata > Mammalia > Rodentia > Heteromyidae > Dipodomys > Dipodomys ordii. The sequence continues at coordinate 16,857,463 of NW_012267259.1, read as the reverse complement.
AAATCTTGAAGACCATACAATTTTCACGTGCAAAAGTGGGCTAAAGAGCAGTGTAAGAGGCCGGCAGAGGCTTCAGAGCAGCGGAGCTGTGTGAGGCTCGGAGCGCATGCGGGAACTGGAGGCTGCTAAGTAAGTTCCTGCAGAGAAATTGTCTCCATAATGCACCCTACCAAAAGACTGGGGGCATTCTGTGGATGACCTTAATTGTCATAGAGAAAGAAAATGAAAGGAAAAGAAGAAAGAAAATGGCCCTTCCTACAGGAGGCAATGCAGAGATCAAAGTCTTCAGCACAAGCCAAGAGGAATCTGCCATTCCCCTGCCCATGGCGTGTCAGTGTATGCCTCGGGGTCTCCTCAGAGCCTGGGATGATGGGGAGGTGAAGACTATTTGAGAGGCAGCCAGGAGCGAGGTGGGGAGGCGGAGGCCAGGATACCATGTCTTCCTCACTGTGCTCCCTGCCTTGTAGCCTGTCTTCCCTTCTGGCTGGAAAGACCCCCAGCAAGGACCATTTTCCAAGCCGATGTGAGGATGAGTGACCGCTGGACTTGCTAGTATCGGCAGGCTGGTGCCCGGGGCTGCAGCACAGAGGCTGGCCGCACCCAGGAGCCCAGCTCCCCTCTCAGAGGAAAAGCCTTCCTGGCCCAGGAGACTGGAGAACTTCCGCTTGGAATGAGATGTTTTCTGCTTATGTCTGGAAACCCTAGGGATCTGCCAGCCCAGCTCGGGGTGGAAACAGAAATGGATTTCTGGTTTGTCCCTACCGGAGCCAGGAAGTGTTTGTGTGGTTATTATCTCAGTATCTCAAGTAAAGTGTCATTTTATGGTCAAAGACGAAAGGTAACATCATGTAGCTCCACAAGGAATGAACTGCTGAACTCTGGCTTCATTTTAGAGATTGCCAGTTCGATACCAAAATTTTGGTGGGACACAATTCAGTCCCTAGCGATCTTAGCCTTGGTAATTAAGACAATGTACTTTCACAATCACAGATGCAGACAAGTGTCAGAATGGAGAGTGACCGTTCTCTATGCACTGTGGGGTAGTGTAGGATTTGCCTTAGTGAAGCTGCGTGTTTTATTTGTTTGTTTGGCCTTGATTGTGGTGATTGGAGATTTACAACCTCACCTTTTATACCAGCTCCTTGTGTAGAGCCATGGAGCATGTGGATACACATTGCTCATACTGCACAAGTGACCACAATGAACACATTTTCTTTGTAAATTAATAATATGTAAGTGTGGGGACATAGCCACTTTCTGTAGCTGTTGTTGTTGTTTTTGGTCATGGGGCTTGAACTCTGGGCTTGGGCACTGTCCCTCAGCTCTTCAGCTCAAGGCGAGTGCTCTACACTTGAGCTATAGCACCACTTCCGGGTTTCTAGTTTATTGGAGATAGGAGTCTTTTCTGCCCAGGCTGGCTTTCAACCAAAATCCTCAGATCTCAGCCTCTTGAATAGCTAGGATTACAGGCGTGAGCCACCGGCACCCGGCATACATAGCCACTTTCTTATGTACAGTATATTTCTCACCATATATATATTTTAAAATAACAACCATACCTGAAGATGTTATGTTATTCCTGGACTGGTGCACATATATTCTAAAGTAACAACCATACCTGAGGATGCTATGTTATTCCTGGACTGGTGCACATAACATTCCGTCTTGCATCTGGGTCTGTGTCTGTGAATATCTGCCTTAATCCCAACAGCTCCCATAGGATCCAGTGACACCCCTCCAGAACAAACATGCATCTGTGAGTAGGTAAGGTAAGGCACAATCGAGGCACCTGTGTGCATGGCCTGGGTGCCCTACCACGGATGAGTAGATCAAGAAAAGGGAGTGTGTACACAATAGAGTGTTATTCAGCCATAAAGAGGAAGGAATGTGTGCTGTTTGCAAGGAAATGGATGGAAATCATCATGCTAAACCTCGTAAGTGGGTGTGAGTGTGAGACACAGAACAGTGAGGCTTACTGACAGTGGTTGAGACAGCGGGCAGGGAGGAGGAGGGAGCATGGAGGAGGAGGGAGGAAGTCTGATTTCAGAGCACTGTATGCACACACATACGATTAGACACGAGAATACAGAGACGAGCGATCCAAATAAACCTCGCTGCAGACACCTGATGCTAACAAAATGTGGGAGAAACAATTTAGACACTCTTTGCTTGACTTAGGATGTTCAGTTTACACTTAGGTAAAAGTCACACACATCCGGTTGAAAGTACTTCTGTGGTTGAGTTCTGCTCTCTGCTAGGCTTTGAGTTACGATAGTTTCTTGTGAAGCCAAGCACCAAGAAGGAGCTACAGCTCCCAGCCCACCACGGCCCACAGAAGCCCTCCATGGAATCACAGAGGGAAATACCTGGACATGCATATTGTTTGGTTTCTTGAAGGGAGCTAAATGTAATTTTCCACTTCAAATACTTTCATCTTATGATGGATTTGCAGGGAAATGTCCCTGTTCTAAGTACAATGCGATGTTTGTTACACTGTCTACTTCCTATTACCTGCTCAGTATCTGCAGAACAATGACTAGCTCTTCTAGAGAGAGGCATGCCAGGTTTACCCATCAGTGAAGCACGAAACATGTCATTCAAACCTTAGGTTCTAGCGTATGTATCTGGCCATTTCAAATTGCAGGTTTTTAATTTAATCAGTGAATCTCTCTTTGGCCAATCAGTAGGTAGACTAGTCACAATTAAATGATAATTTACTGATTTAATTAATTCTTCCTTATTTGGTTTCCATCTAATTAGTATTTATTTTTTAGGCTGTTGCTTTGCAAGCTCTGTGTCCCATGCATCTATATTAATGTCACTATACTGAATTAAATCCGAATTAAATCTGAATTAAATCTCAGTATCCTGCTTTGCTTAGTTTCTACATCGCTTATTACTGTTATTAAGTGGTTGTATAAAACATTACACTTAAGTTAGGTGATGAGCGCACTGCTTCTCGGCAATCTCACCCCTTCCTCCATTCTCTCATGCTCTCCCTCCCTTCGTGGTGCTGGGGCTTGATCTCAGGGTCTTTTTTGATAATGGCTGGTACTCCACCCCATGGGCCACATACCTAGCCTAGCTTTTTGCTTGTTAATCGTAGATGTCATTGTGCAGACATTTCTGGCCAAGCTGGTTTCAAATTGCAATCCTGTAATCGGCAGCCTCCTGAGTAGCTAGAATTACAGGCAGGAGCCACGAGCCCCCAGATAGTTCTTATAGTGTTAAACCATTGAAATATCTGATTCCTACAAGTGCCCGTGGAAATGGTATGGGAGTGAAGCACTAATGGCAGAAGGTGGAACAGCATATTGTCACCTGTACCAATCCTTCCACATCGGGTGGCTTCTATGGGAAGATCAGAGGTCACCATTTGCTTAATTTTGTCCCAATGCAGGTTTTTGTTAATGGCCTAAGTAATTTCCGTAGACAGTTTCCTGGTGAGTGTTTACCTCTAGTAAAGTGCTACTTCCAATAAAATAAGTTTGCTGTGAAGGCTACAGGAAGCGATCAATAAGAAGTAAAGTCAGGGAGGTGAATGGTGCACCTTGCTGAGATGCTATTTTTAGCCATTCTCAAGTCTGGTTTACAATGCCAGTACTTAAATCTTTCATACACTCACCATGCCAGGTTTGTAGGAGAATTCCTGTGCCTAGTGGGATAATTCCTTTTGCATCACTAGTGTGCTTTCCATGTTACAGTATTTATAGTGAAATTATCTTGGATGGCATTGCAGAATATGCCTCTTGTATAAGGCCCCAAATTATGAATCCAACTGCCATTTTCTCTGAATACATTGGGTTTTATAACAAAAACATAATGCACTGAGAAATGTATGGCTCTAGGAAGAAAAGTAATTCCAGGTTACCAACACTCCCAATTTATATTGTGTAGCTTAAAATAGATACTATAAAGAAACTATGCAGACACAGAAGCGCTCACACACGCTCCTGTTTTCTCTTCATGGGACAAGGAGTGGTAGAATTCCTCTGTGTACTGAAACTTCTACAGGTGCCAGGAACCCAGAGTACTGCCAGCTCTGTGAAGCCTTCCACCCTGATGTGTGTGCGAATCCATGTAATTAATTTAATGTAAATAATGTCCACACAGCCCTCCCTCCACAGGACCAGTGTCTCACCCCAGCCCTGTCCAACCACCACTGATTCCCATGAGAGACCTCGGTGTTCTGTGGGGGTATTGAGTCTGCTCCAGCAGACTCATTCCCATTCTCCTCCTCAGAGACTTCACGGGAGCTCAGCACCTGGGGAAGTGACTATCAGCATACCCTGGATATATCATGGCACAATGCCAAGGTGGTGGCTCTAGAAACTTCCATGGACATGCAGAATGCTGGGGAGAAATGCCATGGATTAGAATTCAATTTCTCTCATTTTCTGGATTGGGAAATTATTCAAATTCACTCTGATGCGATTTTGTCATCTGTGATGGGATCAAATTCTTTTTTTTTTCTTCAGGGAAGAAATTTCCTTTTGTGAAGAATAAATGAGAAAAATGCCCCGTGATTTCTGATAGCCAAGTGTGAAGCTTCCTGCAGCCTCCCAGACATATTGAAGCCAGTCAGACACTTACCTTCCCTGATGAATGCTAATCCTGTCCCGGCCAACCTTGCCTCATGCTATTCCACACAGCTTAAAAAAATCTCAGATTCCTCATGTTTTATTTTCTGAATCTAAACAGTTCTCTTTAGACTGATTTTAACTTATAAACATGATGATTTTTTATAAAGCCTTTCTTCATCCAATTCAGGAAGAAAGTACTATTTCAGTAAGGTCACATTATGAGCATTTTATTACATGTGGATTTGACCATCATTAAATAATAAATTAAAACATCAAGAGGAATTTTAAACCTCCAAAATCTTAATTTCCTTGCACATCTCAATTGATGCAGGTTAGTTCTCAGTCAGTCCCACATTATTGCAAGCTGTGTTTTAATTGTCATGTAATCTTTAAAATGTTTCTCTGTCCTTAAGTTTGTTAAAATCTCCCCCGCCCCACCAAAAAAGTGAATGGTGCAAAAAAAAAGCAAAGTCAGAGTATGGTGATACTTTCAAACCAAAAGGGTATATAGTGAGTTTAATTTAAAGGATGAAGTGAACATGTTAGATTTGTTGAAGGATGACATGTCATATATGTATATATATATATATATATATGCATTTATATCAAATGTGCATTTATTATTAGATGTTTATGTATATTTATATAATAAATATAGAACATACAGAAAATATTCATTTTCTTCCCTCTTCAGCAAATATTGCATGTAAATATTACATATACAGGAAAAATAAAGGACAGGAACAAAAAGATAGAGCCTAAATGTGTATCAAAGCCAAACTCTGAGTGTGTATATGTGTGCGTGCATGACCAAGACACCCATCGATATGGGGGCTAGAACTCCAGGCCATACACTTTGCCTTGGCTTATTTCTTCGTAGCTGGCACTCTGCCACTTGTCCTTGCCACCAGGTTGGCATTTTGCTCATTAATTGGCGGTAGAATCATGTAGACTTTTCTGCTCAGACTGCTGTTAAGCCACAATCCTTTAATCTCAGCCTCTTGCATAGCTAGGATTACATGTGTGAGCCACTTTTGTCCATTCTATTTTACCTTTTGGATTCACAGCCATTGTACAATTTTTAGTATCAAAGATGCTCTGGGGTTGTAATATCATGCTCATGAAACTATTTACAAGTTTTGCTTAATACTTTCAGAAAAACAACCCATCCGTCTTTACGCAGTATAACAAGCACACATGGCTGAGCTCAGTGGAGATTCTGCAAGATCACAGGCTAACCTGAACAGAAATAAGATTCTCAGCACCACAAGAAGAGCAAGGAGAGCTATTCCCAGTGGGCTTGTTTCAGGATGTTTCTCCACAAGTGCATTAATTATTTTATAGGCTGAGGGAGAGTACTGGCAACTTACTCTTCCAGGAAGGATGTACAAGTTCGAAGGAAACTTTTTTTTGAAGGGGAATGAGTGTAATCCCAGTTCTAAACATGGACGTGAGATAATTTGTGAAAATATTAAATGATTCATATATTTGTTCTCTGCCTTGTAAAGAGAATAGAATCGTGCCTTTAGGAATTCAATTGCTTGTGTTTACATTAGAAACCAAACAGCCCAAAATCTGTTGCAAGACATTTAATATCTCTGGGAGTTTAACAAGTTTTGATAGTAAAGGAAATATATAGCTTTCCTGTGGTTAAAGTATTCATTTCCTAAGGCTGCTGTAACAAATTACTACAAATTGTGTGGACTTACACAATGGGAGCTCATTGTGTCATGGTTCTGGGAATTTAAGTCTGAGGTGAAGTGGCCTTTTGAACCTCAGGGGAGAACTTGTTCCTACTGTTTGTAGCTTCTGGTGGCTGCACATTTTCTGGGTTTATAGAAGTCAAGTTACTTGAATTTATTATTAGTGTTTAGTGTATTGCCTGGAGAAAATGATAAGAAAAGACCAATAAAAGTGAATACCTAAAGTAGTAAACATGTAGAAAGCATTAAATAGAAGATATACACACAAAATCAAAAAGTTAATGATGCCAAATATGAGTTCTAGGAAACAACCCATAAAGTTATATATGTTACCTAAAATTCCAGAAAGAAACAAGAAAAGAAGGAAGGAAGGAAGGAAGGAAGGAAGGAAGGAAGGAAGGAAGGAAGGAAGGAAGGAAGGAAATAGGGATGAAGAAAAAGTAAAAAAAAATAAAAATATGGACATCCATAGAGATCCTATGAAATTACAGTCATTAGGTGATAAATTATAAACAAGAGATGAAACAACTTAAATAATACAAATTGCAAAACCTTATTCCAAATAAATCAACATAAACTCAGTGAGTAAATTAACTGGGTTAAAATAAAAAAATGGTAAATTAGACTTCCTTGAAGTAATGTCAAACTTTCTCAACAATTTACTCTAGTGATAGTTCTAGGAATTTTCCACAGACATACTTTGATATAGGGTTTGATAGAAGCTTTATTTGGAACATTCCAAAACTAGAAATCCCTAAATTTTAGTCAAGAGATGAATGCATCAAGAAAACATACTATAGCAACAGAGGGAATTTTTGCTCAGGTAAAAGTGGGACTAAGATACCAGTATGTTCTGTGGATGAATCTCAAAGTCAATACGATAAAAGATAACTGAGAGGAGACTACATATAATGTATATGTGTTTTTAAGTTATCTCTAGAAAAGATAAATTTATACACAGAGACTGCAAATAACCTGATGCTATGCATGGCAGCAATGGTATCTATAATCTGGAATGGAAGGTGCTGGGTAATAGAGTTTTTGGAAACCTGTTTTGTGGTTGTCTGAGTCTTTACCTTTGTCCTCTGGTGTGTCTGATGTGTCTGCACTGGCTGGCTGGCTGCAAGGAGGGGAACGGGATCCTTCCTCTAGTGCTCACAATGAAGTGCTGCTCCACAAAGCCTCCAAACCAAGGGGCCGCATGACCGCCATCTCTGACACTAGGAGCCAAGGAAATCTTCCCTTATTTTCAGTTGGTTATTGTGGACAATTTGTTCCATCATGGAAAATTGACTAACACAACTTGTAACTTGAACTGACATCTATATAGGAAGCTGTTCTTCAGAAGGTAATATGTGTTAATTTAGAAAATATGGCACAGTCTGAAAACTTAAACAAGGGTCTTGTTTCTTTCCGTGTTAATGAGCTGATGTTATTCAACACACTGCCTTACTTCATTATTAATTTACATTAATATTGATATTCAATATATTTTTAAAAAACATATTCTCAGTTCTCCAAGGCAGTGACAGGAAAAGGCAGGAGCAGCTAGAGCACTGATTTGGCTGTCTACAACCCACCCAGGGGCCCAGCCTCAGGCTGAAAGTCATTGCACAGAGTAAATACAGAATGACCTTACAGTCTTTATTTTTCTACATATCAGTTAGAGCTATTATGTTACCAAAATTCATCAGAAAAACCTGAAATCCAGGAAAGATTTGCATTTCATTAGAGAGTGCGTTTTTTTTTAAGGTACTTTGTATCATATGGTGATTTTGTTTGGGCCGAGAGAAAAAGAAAAAGATAACATGAGAATTTTCCTATCCCTTTAAAACTGAAATTGTAACAGGATATTTCAATCTGTGATCGGAGGCTGCTGCCAGAGTCCTCTGAAAGAGAGCCGGAGTGGAGACACAGATGTGTGGTGTCCATTCCCTTGATTTTATGCCTTTTCCCTGTTCTGCATTTTATATGGTCACCATTTGTAGCACAAACCCTTTTATTTCATTGCTAAGAGCTGTAGGAAGCAGGAAAACATCCAAGTGTAATTTTTTACATTAACTGTTTCTTGATAGATTATGAACTTTTGCAGTGATACAATGGCTTTTGATTCTCCAAGGTCAAATTCCGGTTTCACCCCTCCCAGCTTCCTTCTGTCAGCTTCATCTTTTATGACCCCCTTTGGGGTACTGATTCAAGAGCGCACTCAAGGAGGACACACCACAGTAAAGTTCAGCCAGTTGTCAGCCCTGGATTTCCAGGTGAGTCCATTATCAATCACCTTTGGATGACCTGCGTCTTAGATGGCTCAGAGGCTCCTTCAAACTGCCTGTTGTAAAACCAGGGCTCAAAATTCCTGTCGCAGTGTAAGAGAAAATGCTTCGCTGTTTATATTTATATCCATGAATCTTATCTATGGCGTTTGGCATTATTAATGCTGCATTTAACTTTAAACAGTTGTTGCTACTTCTAACTAGTGTTCCTTCTCTGATGCCTGTGAATCTTAAAGTACAATGAAATATGTCCTATTTTTATTGTTTTGAATTCAACTCTCTTGATTCCTCTGTTTAAATGCCTAAATTTGGCTAAATTATCAGAGGAATCATGGGTTTGGATTTGTATTAATTAACACTCTGGCTGTATATTGAAAACTGAATATTTTGCTTCTACTTCACAGTTCAGTGGCATATAATGTCTGCCATGGTTTCCTTTGTGTTGTAATTTACACAATCCTTTCTATTGGTAATTTTGAGAGTGCAATACTTCACCACATATGTTTTTCCACCAAATCATCATTTTAGTTAAGCCATTGGTTCTGCTTTTGTGTCCCTAATTTCTCCAGGGTGGGGGAGGGGATGGTAAAGCTCATAACCACATGGGGATCCTTGAGGGGGGCAGAGAGGACATGATACAGCACCATTGTAAGGCCAGTTGTGGGTAGGTCAGTGAGCACGGCTGGTCCCAAGGCCCCCAGGGCATTCAGAGGACTCGTCCAAGTCTTTTCCTTTCCCAATAGGGCTTGATGCATCCTGGAGGCTGTGTTCAGCTTCCGGTACCCAGCTCCGTGTCCCACGCCAACCTTAAGACACAGGAGCCACCTGAGAAATGATAGCTTCTCTCCTTTCCACCCAAGCCAGCCCTCGAGCTCCAGGTGTCACTCACACAATTCCTTCATAATAACTTTGGTCTTTTAATTGTATTTATTATTGTTGTACAAAGGAGCAACAAATCCGTAACTGAGGTTGAGTGCAGTGCTTCTTGGTCAGAGTCACTTCTCCTATTTTCTCCCCCATCACCGCCCTCCCTTTCCTACCCTCTCATTGTATAGCTCCATTTTAACCTAATGTACCTTGAGTATAACTAAGGCATTTACCCAGCCTTCTTCCTTCCATTAAATATGGTATTTTGCTTTTGATACATGGGAAAGAGCAAAGAGAGTGTCTCAAGTTAGGCAGTTGGAAACAGATTTTCAGCTGGAAGACGAGAGCAAACATATACGATGTTGATATTGGATGCATCGTGGTGTTCACTATGTGTGCATGAGGGAAATAGAAATAAAGAAACATCATGAAAGTCAGGTTTCGTGCTTCTTCCAAGGAGAACAGTCACATGCCACGTCAGGCTTGCCTCTCCACACTTCCTGGCATCAGACCCGAGAAGGAGAGTCAGCTCCCTCCTGAGCTCAGTGGGACAGATTACTCTTTGACAGAACACTTCTGTACTGTCATAAAGTCGCCACATTATCTATTTGCTCATAAAAGGGTAAGACACTGGGGGTCCATGTCTGTTATTTGAGGAGATCCCTAACCTCTCTGTGCAGCATTTAATGCTCAGAAGTTTTCAATACGTAAGTAAAATTTAGTTGTTTGGAAAATGTTAGTATAAAATAGTATGGTTACTGAAGATACTAATTGTTTCACAATAATAAAAATGAGGCTGTGTTCAATATTAACATGATTGGATGAAAGTTGGAAGAATGTGTGGCCATGTGCCTATATTAGAGAGATAGAAGTAAGGGCATGGGAAGGAGTAGAATAAGTGGAACATACTTCACACACACCGGTTTAGAGCTTACGTTTTACCTCTTTCCATTGAAGAACGTGATTCAGCCTTTGTTACTCCTGCTCAGAGATGCAGGCAGTCTCTCAGACCAGGGCCGTTCCTTCTCTGCAGCAATTTAAATAATAATGGTGGATACATCCAAGAAAGAGAAGTTATGGTTTCATTTCTGTCTACAACATAAACAGATACGTTACAATTTGTTCTTCTAGTGAAATGTTTTTAATATTCAGTGCTCCACTCAAAGAGGCGTTACTGAAAATGTTGAACACAATGACCTTCAAGATATATTTCTAAATAAATGTCAATTTGCAAACAATCACATATTTTTAGTGCTCACATGGCTAAGAACCTGGTTATTTAGAGAGATAGAGAGGAGAGAGAAAGAGATGATTTGGACTAAGTGAACCAACAGACAGACATATTTTTGACAATTTTGGGGCTGTATTGCTTGTGGAATTCATGGGCACTTGTGTTCATTTGCAGAAGATTTGACTAATAATCTTCCTATAAAACTTGTCTGAGTTAGACACAGTGGTGCATTCCTGTAATCAGAGTTTTACATAGTTCAAGATCAGCTGAGGCCAAAACCTGTGAGCATCCCATTTCTATCAGTCAAAGCTGGGTGTGTAGGTGCCAGCCTGGAAGCCAGCTATACGAGAAGCATAAAGAGGAAGATCACAGTTGAGCTGAGCCTGGGAATAACTGCAAGAACTCATTTAAAACCTAATAGGGCTGGACTCATAGATCAAATGGTAGAGTATCTGCCTGGAGGTACCAGGGCCTGAGTTCAAACTATAGTATCACTCTCCCGCCAACACCCAAAATTTATAACCTGAATGAGTGCCTAAAGATTCAGGTATCCTTAGTTGTTTCTGATAAGAGACATACAATTCATGTTGTAATTACCCATTCAGAACTGAGGGGATTTGTAGTATCTCTAATTAGAGACAAGGTAGAAGTCAGGCCATAAGTTTAATACCCAAAGATTCCAAAACATACCCCACCATTTCTACAGCAGCCTCTGGGAAGATGGCACATGGCGATGTGCTAGGATCTCTCCTATCTACTAGACAGGTCGATGACAGACTTTTTCCAGAAACGATTCTGCTGGGCTGGTATTTGCTGAGGACTCGTTGTGGGCAGAGCGAAGGTCTGGCCTGCACATGGCGCTCACTTTGGTCAGCGTCAGTTCTGTGAGACCACTGGTGGCCCATCCCCTGCCCTTTGGCCCCGACAGTGAGTGAGGTGTGACTAAAGAGCAGAGATGGGGAGCAGGGTGGACAGGAGGAAGCTAGCCGGGCTCACCCACAGCAGAGGTGGTGGGTCTGGTCTTAGGTTCCCACTCCGGCCACACGCAGGCAAACAGACTGCCAGCCTCCCACTCTGCAGCACGGGACTTAGAGGATCTGACCCCTCCACCTTTACTTATTTCTATTGTTCTCAGCCTTGGGAACCCGACACCAAAGACTGAAAAATACACACAGGAATCTAAGAGATAGTGTAAGGTCAGGGAAAGGCCATGGGCTCAGAGGAGATAAGGGGAGAGTTTAGGTTTAGATGTTGAAGATTATCAACTTACAGTCACACTAGCGCCTTGATTATTCCAAGGGAGAAATCACCTTGGCTTTATGCCCACATAAAATGTAAAGCTCTTCTTTATTTCAGCAAAGGGTGTACTCTCATGGATTTTACGTAACCAAACCAAATACAAACCATTTCTAAAGTTCATCTTGATTCTACTCCTTCTGACTAATCTTATAGAAAATGAAAGAATATTCATAAGCACCTGCAAGAAAATATAGAATATCATAATTATGCTAAAACTATGAATACTCAACATATAAAAAGCATCACTTTCTGTAATTATACTAAAGGTATTGAAATAAAATGTAAATGTGATTGGGTAAAATGTATTCTACTCTTTTCCTTAGTATAACATGAAAGAAGTCTTCAAGGCAAAAAAAAATCCTGAATATGATAAACAGATGTTTTCTTTTTCTTGAATGATTATTTAAAGGAACATACTATTTATATAGCTGCCTGTTTGAGTCAGTTTCCAGATACTGTAACAAAATATCAGAGATACTCAAGTTACAAAGTGGAAAGATTTACTTTGATTCAGGGTTTCCAAACATGTTGTTTGGGGCCTGTGGTAGACCAGAACATCATGGAAGGGTGTACTTGGTGGGCAAAGCTGCTCACCTTGTGAGAGTTGGGGAGTAGAGAAGAATTCCATGCTCTCCAGCCTTCTTGGCAGGCTCCCTGCCCCCCCTCCCAAGAACTGAAATCATTTCAGGAAGTCACACATATGAACTCCACACAGCCTTCAAGGGAAACCGAACAAAAAGCCTTAAACACATGGGCTACTAGGGGACATCAGTGGACATCCACACACACCTTATGTCTCTGTCACAGAGTAATTAAAGGCTGCTGAAGTTTGTAGCAGAATGTATTTCCTATCTTCCTCTTTTACCTTTACATTTTGACTCAACTCAGGAAGGATAGTGCAGAGTATCTCGTCACATAATTTCAGTAAAGACCACACCTGGCTGCTCAGACACTCTTTACAGGGACATTACCTTAGGCAGAGTACACCGTCTGAGGGGCTGGAGCACAAGCCATCCCCCATTTCTCCATCTGTAAGCTTGTTAGAGCTCAAGTCGCACTTTGAGTTATGAGGGACGATTATGATCATATTCAATGTATTTGGCTAGTCAATGGCAGTGCTTCCCAACACTTAATTAAACCATTACTATGATGCTCTGTTCATTAGTTCTGTGTGGTCTTGTCTTCTTATTCCCTTTCCTGTCTGCAAATTGACAAAATAATGGCCTCTAGTCCTGAAGTCACATTGTATTAATACCAAAATGGTATTGAAAATATTGAGAAGTTATTTTACAACTAAATTGAACAATAGAGCTAAGACAAAGTGAATGAGGGTTCATGGGGTGCAGCAATGGCGGCAGGAAGTCATATTTCCTCAAAATATGCGTATGTTTGCACTGTGGTTCAACAAGCCCACTACTCAATAAATATCCAGAGGAAACACAACCACTGTCTCAGGAGATACTTGATTTTCCCCTCTTTATTGAAGGATTATTGCAATAACAATGGTATGGAATCAGTATGAGTGTTTATCAATGTGTTGATTTTTTTAAATGCTACATATGGACAATAGACTATCATAGAACCATTAAAAACATTTAAGTTTGATGTAAAGACTGGATTTAAGCAATAATTGTCATGCTATATAAAACAGAACAAATACTTGCATTAGATAATGTGCAAACTATATTATGGAAAGGAACTCATTATAGGAGTCAATCATGTCATGGTTACCACAGAAGGTAACTGAGAGAATTTTTACAGCATTACTCTTCATTTGACTTTCCCTTTGGTTTTCTGTCTCACAAGATTGTTAGAAAATGTGACATCTTGAAAAAGACATAATGATAGATTTAATATATTCGATTTTGGAAAACAAGGAAGGCTTTTTGTTTTACATGTGGTATTGTACTTAAGGGAAATTTCATCAACTTGCATTTTAAAGGAATTACCTGAGTTGTGAAAATTAACTGAATGTTTGCTCTGAGCAATGGTGTTTTGGCAGGAGACATTGCCTAGAGAAAATAAAAATACAAATTAAAATTGTAAAGCAGGTTGATACACTAATTTATACTGTAAATACAAGGCATTTTTAATTTTAATATTCAATATTTTCTGTTCAATTTACATCCTTGAAATGCCTGATTGTCTCACTAAATATTTTACCCTGTGAGGAAGATATTACATTGCCAGTTGATTTTTTTAAGCATCCATCAAATGGATATTTAAGCTTTACAAAGGATTTGCCTAAGAAGGTTCCTAAGCCATGATAGTATTGCTTCTATTCAAATTGCAAATTAAGACAGAAGAGTAAGCAAAAGTATATGTGTCTTTATTCTTATTACAAATATTTGTGTAAGGTTTCAAACATATTTACATTTACTGAAGGCCATGCTTTGATCAAAAAAATATTAACCTTCCGTTTTCTCTGTGCTTGGTTATAGTATCTTCGGGAGGACTTTTCAATAAAGCTTATTTGCATGATAGTAAGATAATTATTCAGGGTATTTAAAAAATTCTGATGTTTTTTTTACATTTGAGCAAAAACTAAGTAATTTAATGAAATTGCATGCCATTTTCTCCTAACAGGTTTTTATAGTAAGACAGTGCTTGGAATACTGGCTGTCATATGAAAAGGAGCTCATACATATGGACTAGTTCCCAATGTTTCATCCCCCACTTAGAAGCCACTTAGACCATGTAGGCATCATTCTTATTGTGATGTAACTGCTGTGCAGTTTGGTAAATTTTGTCTACTGGAAGACAATGAATGCAGTTAGTGTTGAGGTTCACATTTTCCAGCAGAATGACAGTTGACAAGAAAATAACTGTGATTCCATTGAAAAATATAGGATCCTAAACAGCTTGAGCAACTATCATTATGTTTCCTTCCCTCCAAAACACAAGTCTAACTATATTCTAACGTAGATTTTAAAACCGAAATATAATGAGAAACACATACATGTGGGGGAAAGAGAGAGCTAGAGAGAGGAGAATGAACTGCCAGTTTTGCCACAAGGCTTCCCTAGGCGATTTTAAATTGCCTAACACCTCCTCATCAACGATCTCAGTCCCCGACAGAAAGCAGACACAGGGCATACTCCTGACGCTGTAATAAATAACAGGTTCAAAATCCTGATATCAAAATTTGTGTCATGCTTGAAAACAGCAAGGAATGGTAATGTAGCACACACATGACTCCCCTCCCGTTCAGAATTCTTTCAGAATGTTAGGAATTGAATTTTCCTTGTCCTCTTTCCCAAATTGTATTTTGTGAAAATGAGACATAGTCTAATTTTCCATTTAGCTTAGCGGGGTAAGCTCTAACATTAGAAGGCAGAGTCTGATCTTAGCAATGCCAATGTCCCTCAAAATGCTGTAATAAGATACAAAGCTTCATATGTGACATATAGAGACTGAGATTGTCAACAAATTTATAGTCACTGCAGGCCTGTTTGCTGAGAGTCCCTTTCTTCTCCTATCCTGAAGGTATGTGTCTTAAAAATAACTTGAAAATACATTCCTGAGCTCATTAGCTCTGACTGACAACAGCTGGGCACAGGAAATGAGAGGCTTCTTTGACCCTGCTATGAGATGCAAATTCTCTCGTAGTTCAGAGCTGCTCGTTGACAGAAGCTAGACATCTATTCCAGGGTGAGAACCAAAGTTACATGCCCATTGTTGTTACCTGCAAGGGAACTCTTGTTCTTTTACTTCTCAATTTTAAGGAAGTGTTACACAATAATAGGTGTATACGTTGTGTAGCTCCAATAGTCTACCTCTAGTTTGACCTGCCATTTGGGAAATTGGTGGATGGGATTTCCAATCACTGTGTTTTTTAATCACTGACTGCTGATCATCCCAGAGCAAATTGATGGCAGATATGACAATCTAAGATCATTTTATCTCCTCAATTGGACAATGTTCTTAAGCTTGATAAAGCCTAATTCATCTTTCTTTATTTTATGCACCATAGCCTGTTAGGGCAGGTCTAATGCTTTGTAGTGTTAAGTTTTACATTTATGGCTCTATTTCATTTTATGTTACATTTATGTCCAGATGATACCAGCTCTTAGTCTTCCATTCCATCTGACTGATGCCAGATAGAACAAAGAAGGCCATCTCTCACATAGAAATGGAGTCAAGAGTAGACAGATGCACAACAGCCTATCCATGGAAGTTGAAATCATGACTGGGCTCTTATGAACAGTATTTTAGTAAATGTGCATATCTGGAGATCTCTATTATTGACTGAAATTGATTCCTAAGAATGTACACTCAGGAGTGGTTGGACAAGACCCTATGGAAATTGGTTGTACTTTAGTTGTTTGAGGAACATTGTACTGATTTCCACAGTGGCTTCATTAATTTACTTTTTCACAAGCAGGGATTAAAGTTTCCCTTGACCTCACCCTACACTGCCAACTTGATAGTGTTGTTTGTTTCCTAGCTTGTAGCCATTTTGATCTGGGAATAGAAGCACATTGATTAGCTTCTTTGGATTTTTGACATTCAGAAGAGGAGACTTTTATGTTGGAGGTGGGGCTGTCATTAAATCTGTAATGAAACACAGTTACATCAGAGCAGAGAGTTCAAACACAGCTCCCTGAGCACAGCAGCTGGCATGCCTGTGTCATTTTCCCTGTCCGAACCCTGGTGACAGGGGCCATATCTAGTCCTTGCATCTTAGGGGCCAACGTCTGCTCAGACAGCACTTGCTCTCCCCCTTTACAAAAGAGGAAGCCTGGACAGTTAATTGAGGTGAAGTGACATCCAGCCATTTGAGTTTTACAAATGTGGCATCACACGTTATGCAGAAATTGAGCTGACACAGGTGCTGGACCTGAACGCCAAGGAGACAAAAATCAAGGATAAGCAGAGATTTGGTATTTTTGAGATATGAATGCAGCCAAAAAATATAACTATCACAACCAAAAGCTGGAATTCATTCTGTAAGAGTCACTGAGATAATTTTAAAACAGAATTAGAGTGACAATGTGCCAGAAATACACTGGCAAAGAAAATTACTGTAAGTAAATATACACAAAGGGGAGAGAAAGTTAATTGAAAGCATTCTCTTCTAGTTAACCTTCTACAAAATATATTCAGTCACTCGTGAATATATAAGGTTCCCAGAACCTCAAGATCTTTCAGAACATATATTGAATTCTAATAGATTAGTTTTAAATGTTTATGCTTTCATTTTGTCTTACTCATTTCATAAGATTGGATTTTATATTTTATATGCTTAATAATATGCACTTTATCTTATCTAAAATAATTCAATTTTATCCATCTTTGTCTCTTCCTCCCAATTCTTAAAAAGAGAGCAGAGCTTTCCCTAATTAGGGAAACAAAATTATGTATCCCATTTAGAGAAAGGAACATGCACACAAATTCTCTGAACCAGGAGAATCTAGAACATGGGCATATGTATGACAAGGGACAGCTCAAGATTCTAGAACAAAGTTCATTTTAGAAGCAATGAAAAGAACCTTGGGAGATTCTGGATCATACAGCCAAAACAAAACAAAACAAAACAAAAACCCTGTAGATTGCAGGAGAAAGTACAAACACCAGCAGTTTCATAGACTAATCTGCTTGAAAATGTTGCAAGAGAACAGTAATGTAATATGTGCACTGTATGTTTGGCTCTGCTTTGGCCTTTTAAAAATGGCTGCAACACTGTGTACCAGGGACCGTGTCAACAGATCTGCCAGGAAACTGGACCTGTGGCCACAGGTGCACTCGCCTGAGAAACCCAGGGAGGAATTTCTCCAGGAAAGAAAATGAACAAACCCTCCTGAAATCAGTGGGTCAGGGCCTAACAGAGCATTTTGGTTTTGATCAGAGCAGAAGGAGAGCAGAGCCTTAGAGTGCAACTCTCTCCCAGCATTTCTTACAGTCATTTGTCAGAACATCGAAAAGAGAAAAAGGCAACAAAGAAAAGTACAAAAATAAAACTTTTCCAGTTCTGATACAGCACTGAGAAGACACAAAGGAATTCTGCGTGTGGCTGGTGCTGAGAGAGCACAGGCAGAGGAAGTGAGGGCCTTTTGTCCCACTGAGAATCCTCTCAAACGGTGGCCCACATTGACAGGACATTGAAATCAAGTGTCCTTGGCTTGACTACCAAGCTGAGACCATTCTAGGCGAATGGAAAGAAAACACCCACTGAAGAGTCTGAAAAATCAAAACATTTAATCTACTCCATCATTTCCTTCATATTGCCATGAGGAAATTAAGTCAACAGTGTGTATTAGAAAAGTTTCTTCTTGGTGAAAGTGAAGACAGCCTGTTGATCTGCGTGAAATGAAATGTATGGTCACATAATTTACAAGGCCTACCACCACGGACGATCCACGGACGATCCAGGGAAAGTTAGTGGAGGCCGCCCTGCCTTGTGTGC
Source organism: Dipodomys ordii (assembly GCF_000151885.1). NCBI lineage: Eukaryota > Metazoa > Chordata > Mammalia > Rodentia > Heteromyidae > Dipodomys > Dipodomys ordii. The sequence continues at coordinate 16,839,101 of NW_012267259.1, read as the reverse complement.
CATGGTCCATCCTACTCACTGAACGTGGCCCAGGAGAATCCGAGAAGAAGTGGGTGGGGGATGTGTGTGCCTAGACCTGCAAGAAAACCTACAGCCGGTTCCGGACCACTGGGGCAGACCTGGACAATGGAAAACGCCATCAATTTAGGCAGAGAGTGGCGGCTATAGGACGTTTGCTAACTTAGCCAGGTTTCCCACACACTGAAGGCAAACATATGCCCATGGCTATTTCAATTAAAATAGTGTAGGGTCCAGAGGGAATTTGTTATATTTTTCCCTTAAGGAACGAAAGCTGCAATTATCATTTTTAAATCCCCCCAAGGGACTAATTCTGTTGTCCCAGATACACTGCCTGAAGTTCCATCTGCAATACCTCTTCCAGATTAAGTGGTGAAATTACAGAATATGGTGGACACACTGATGATCATAGTGAACGATCATGCTAAACGTAACTGCCTCAACGTTAGGCAGCTTCAGTCTCGTCATCAGTCAGTCTTAACAATCTAAGGGTAATGTGCACAAATCAACCCAGGTGATCTTTAGTTATGTGTATCTACAGAATTTCTATTCTGGGCCATTTCATGTTTACATTGTCAAAGGAAAGAGCATATAGAATTCCAGAATTCATTGTTGTATGAACATTTCTTTTTCTGAAGGATCGAAAGAGAACAGACCATAAAGACAATGCATTTGCAGAGGAGGAAAGTCTCAGGGATCAAAATAAAAAGGCATGGGATGCAAATTATAAATGGTGTGAACCACCAAGACTCAGGGCTTGTGGGAGAATAACAAATGGGAAACAAATATAAATAAAAGGATTGTTTAAAACCCTTAGGTTAGCTCATCTTCCTTGAGACAATGAAGCATGAAAAATAAAAGCTGTTGCATTTCTGTTGCATTTGCAGGCATCAGTGTTCTGAGGGAGTCCAGTGATCATGAAGAAGGCCAGGGAAAAGTCCATGGCAAAGTTCTTATGCCCCAGTTCTTCTCTACTCTCCACCCCACTCAGACACACTTCAGTCTACTGATGCTCTCACTACTCATGTGTGAGCATGTATTTTATGTGTGTTCACACACACATATTCTCTACATGGTAGCTTGCCAGCATTGCTGAGAAATGTAATGTTTGATGAGATGAGACCCACAAATGGATATTTAGCAGTGGTAACTACCTTTCCTTAAATGACAAAATATGAAGAAAATATTACTTTCATATTTTAATTATGTGAAATAACTCATGAGAATATTTTAATGGCAAAATGAATCACAATTCTGGGTCTCTATTAAGAAAATTCTGGCCTGTGCCAAGGAGACCTAGGGTTTCTCCTATTCCATTCTGTAATGTTTTCAGGGTGTCTGCTTTGACTCTGAGGTCTTTGATCCATTTGGAGTTGGTTCTGGTGCAGGGTGATATATAAGGATCTTCATATGGAACAATAAAAGATCCCAAATAGCAAAAACAATCCTTAACAGAAAAGACAGTGCTGGAGGAATATCAATACCAAATTTCAAACTCTACTACAAAGCCATAGTAATCGAAACAACTTGGTACTGGCACAAGAACAGACCTCAGGCCAATGGAATAGAATTGAAAACCCAAAAATGAACCCACAGACCTATAGTCATCTAATCTTCAATAAGGGAGCTAAAAAAATAGAATGGAACAATGACAGCCTCTTCAGTAAATGTGCACATTTTCTTTGCTGAAGCCTTTCTTTCAAAAATTAAACACATCACACACATTTCCCATGATTAGATTTCCTTTGGTTTGCAATACAGAATGAAGGTGTACGCCCACTCTTTCTTCTAGCAATTATAAGCATTACAGTTCGTACTGCTGTAATTGAACTGAAGTGTGACTCTCATTCTCAAAAGCATTTATTCAGTGATGTGTTAACTCATGTTATTTATCACTCAATTATAAGTCTATTCAGTCAGTTAAAGGCTAAGTTTTTCTATAGTGTACTTCTGGATGCATGGCTCATATAATAGGAAATATAAAAATAACCATATGAAAGTTGTGGGGCTAAAAAGAACAATAAATGAAATTTTAAAAAATCATGACAATGACTCAATAAATAGACAGGAGGAAAATGAACAGTGAAAAATAAAAAGTGAAATTGAAAATAATGTAATTAAAATTTGCCAGTCTGTGGCAGAGACAAGAAAAAATAAAGCAACTCTGAGGATACAGGACTAAGACATCGGGGATGTTTTCTTCATTATCTTATAAATATTAGTTGTTTTATCTCTCATATTCGGATTTAGAGTTCAATTAAAATGAGTTTGGAAGTTTAAAGTAATGTCAAGATTTATTTATTTAAATACACATTGAATGCAGATGTAGTTGAACTGACATTCTTCTTTTGGGGATTTGTTTTTAACTGTATCTTTATTTTTGTCTATTTTTTGGTACTAGGTAACAAAGGAAGTTTCACTTGCTAGGCAAGCACTTTGCCACTGAGCGACAGCTCAGCGCCCATCATTCATTTTTTTGGTCTTATTCTTTTTACCATGGATTTGTATTTAACACGTATGCACACAAATAAAGAAAACTGCAGCAAACCATGCATGTTTTGCCAACCCATTATCTATCAATGTATCTATCTTAATCTAAACATTGTTTCATAGAGATTTGTACCTTAATCTCTGGTATTATAAAACACATCCTAGGGGTGGTATCAGAAAATCAGCTCCTTGCTTAGACTTCCTTTCTACTAGTAGATTGGGAAGAACCTCTAAGACACACTTTCAACAAAGACTGCATGCCACAGAGCCTTAATGCAGCTACAATCTACTGCAGCACATGTACTCACATTGATGGACTGGCCACAGCCCCTGGCAACTAGCATGGTTTGGATATCCTGAATAAGTAGAACCATGTAGTATTGCCCTCTTGGGCCTAGCTGATTTCATTTAGGATAATATACTCAAAGTTTATCCATGACATTGCATACTGCAATGTTTTCTGTTGCCAGGCTGAAGAACATTCTAACACATTTCTCTTATAGATAATTAGACACAAAGACACATTCTATGTTTTTCTCATCTATATAGATGAGAAAGTATCCATACTTTCTCCTCAACCTGTCAAAACGTATTATTCTGTAGTACTTTTAAAAATATCTCAGTCATATGTATACAAAAGACTGCTATTTCCAACCCTAGTGTTGATTAATAATTTTGACAGGACCATGAAGTGTCAGAGTGGAATTCCTCCAAGTGAAGGGAATATAGACTTGTTAAGAATAGCGGGTATGACTGCCACCCTACCTCAAAGGATACCAATCCCAAGGAGATACAAATAAGAATATATTGTTTTTTGAAGGATCCCAATTTGAAATTTTCCAATTTTGGACAATGAATATAGCCAAGATTTTAAAGAATTCACTAGCATAATACTGTACATATGAGAATGGCAAAAAGCTGGCAGCCTAATAGATTGTCACTGGGACTAAAAGATCTATAAAATGCTTCTTAAATATTGAAGAAAGTGCATGCAAAATCAACTTTAATAATTAGGATTACTATTACTACTTCAGTTACTATTGACTTATATTAATTACAAAAATAACCTCCTTCACCTTATGGTTTAAATTTTACATAGATTATTTTAGAAATATGAGAAGTTATGTTTCCTTTAAAGTAAAAGCATGGCTTTTTGCATAAATTTGCAAGGAAATGTCTTTATTTCTGATGTTTTCTGAGATTCTATTTCCTTCTGTCTGAAAAGAAACAGGTAAGTGTGATAATTGTACAGTAGATAAAGTTCAAGATAATCTTTTTATTTTGCTTAAGTATAAAATTCTTGTCATTTTCTAAGGATTTAGAAGTATTGACAACAAAGGAGATCAAGAAATGTTGCAGAAGCATATCAACTAAAACAGTTCATGTTTCTCATTCTGGATTCAATACAGATATAAATAAAGCTCCTAAGTTTAAGTTATTCTGTATTTCCATGGTTTGATGAGGTTGAGTTTTGGATGAAATTTCATTTTCTAAAATATTCTTAAGGTAAACTTTGGGGTGTTTGTGTGCTGTGTTCTAGCTTGCTTGTTTATAAGGTACTGTTCAATGCTTTGAAGAAGAATTTGGGGCTTTCCATAAATTTGACTCATTCCCTGTTTTGATTGTCTAATTGGAGTTGTGTTGCAGATGCTGTTTCTTTTTGTTATTAAACTCAGCCATTAATTATAAATGGTGCTAAAACATTTAGGCATTCTGAAAGTTAATTTGGCTAAATATTACCTGTCTTATAAATCTAAATAATAGGTGTCATGTGGACACAAATGGATTCTACAACAGATGGTTTGAGTAAAACATACATAGACGAGCTATAGGGGAAGTTTAAGAGATAAAATGAGCATTGTACCAAAAGGCTTACCTTTCTCATTAGCGGTGGTGAATGAATTTTCATATTTTAAGACATGCTGGTAAAAAGACCACCAATTACATTATTCTAAATTAATACCAGTCATTTTTCAAAATGTTTCCAGATCAAATTTCAAAGTATCAGATTATCAGAAGACAATAACTAATCTAAAAGAATATACATTTGTTTAGAATATAGAGCTAACAGCACATCTAGGAAGATCATTGGCCAATTAATACTATTTCAAATTTAGATTAATTTGGGAGATGTTTCTGAAAAAAATAAAAAGGTAAATACGACTCCAGATCTCATGATGATTTGGGTGATGGTTTGGGTTCCACTCTGGATCTCCTGTGCTAGAATGGTCGGAAGGAGATCACAGATGAGCCCATCTCCTCTGTCTTTCTTCACAGCAGGTCATGTGCCATTACTGGTCCTAGAAATTGGGAATTGTATGTACAAAGTAAGAATCTGGATTCCTCCCTTTTTCTTGTGATCTCGGCTAAATGAAAACATTTCATTCCCCATCCCTTAGACACTCATTTAGGAACCATGTGTGTGCTGGCCCATTTTTCTATGGAATTTAGACTTAGAAATTAAAACTGAAAGTATACTGATAAGAGATCTGACTGAGGATAAGCTATACCTGTGCAAGTAGAAATGTGGGACATAGGAAGGAATACATGGGAAGAAAGACCACATAAAAATAACACCAACATTCCTGTGTCATTATATATTGTATGACATTTGCTTACACATTTTTTCCCATTCAGTAAGGCATTCTGTATCCTTAAGCAGAGATTCGATTAACTGGTACAATGTAGTTCTGTTCTTTCTTTTCTAAAGAAGTATTACATTCCTTTGTGTGACAGTGCTTTTATGAAAAGATGCAATAAAATATGATATCATCATTCTCCTCTAATAGTAACATTTAATAAATTATCTCTCACCAGAAAAACACAGGTTTCAGGTGATAGATGTGTTAGCCAGGTTGACTTATATCCATATATACCAAGTGCATACCTATGTCTAGCATCACAATTTCTGCTATAAATACATGCAGTTATAATTTGACTATTCAAAGTAAAGTGCAAATTTCTGTTTTGTGGGAAGGAGTGGGAAAAGGGACAGTCTCACTGTGAACTCTGGGTTGACTTCCATTCTTACGCTCCTTCCTCCGTATTAGATGTTCCTCAAGCACTAGTGTTTCAAGTGCTTAACACCATACTTGACTAAAATAGTCTTTATTTCTCTCAAATTTATTATATCTGGATATCAAGATAGCACTAAAGTTTACCTAAAACATGAGATAACATTTAAGATATATATTCCTTTGTACCAAAATCTACTTAAGGTTTTTCTGTTCATTGGCAAATATTTCAACATTTTCTTTTGTGGTGGTTGTCTTTCACCCTTCGATGGCTGCTGAGGCCCAGTCCAAATAGTCATCTGGTTTTATATTCTTGCTTCCGACAGCGCTCAGGTACTATGGGTCATTTGCTGGTCAAAGGAAAAGTTACTTTAGTTGCAGTCTTCAGAAGGCACAACTATCTTTGAAAGCTCTTCTTGCAGAGTGTAAATGGCCTGAGAGCCTGTAATTTGCTAGTGATTCCACTGTAGAAAAGGGAAAAAGTACTTCAAATGGTGTGTGGGCTGAGGTGTAGTTGGTGGGAAATATTTCAGACATTAAGCTGCTGTTGTTCTTTCTACACAAGATCCTCACTTTTTAAAGCAAGAAGGTTTTTCCACATATCTTCCAAATAGTTCTGTTGTTAAAAGGATAGTCTCTTTTGTAAAATAAATGAATTAATTACCTCAGAATCGAATGTTTGCTTTGTTTTACTGTTTAAACACAATAAAATTTTGTTATATGGAAAAATCAAAGTGTAATGAACAAATGTTTATTAAACAACCTTTCCAACAAGGAAAGAAAAGCGACTTGAATTATATATGTATGTATGATGTAGAATGGCGAATTCAGAAAGTATCAATTTTCACTAACCTTCTATAATCATTTAAGAATGTCGAGCTAGTCTGCACATATTATTCTTGCTCAAGTTATATAGACTAGTCTCAGGCACTTAAGTTTTCCTTTACCATTTATTTTAAGAACTCCTCTCCTATGTTACTGAAGAGATAAAAATGCACTGATGTTTTAAGATTGTTCAATAGGAAAATGTCATGTGAGTTGAAACCTAATGAATGTGAGGTAGCTAGTTTTGTTACTATTTGGATGAAGAACATTCAAAGTATTAAGAATATACCATTGGCCATTCAGGAAGAAGAAGCAGAAGACGCGTGTCATGGCTAGCCTAGACATAACTGCAAAATCCTACAGAAAAATAACTAAGACAGTGGGAGAGTGATGGCCTAGTATCTATGGAACAAGAAGTGGGGAGTGTTGCTGGGGCAGAGAAACAGGAAGTAGTTTCCTTGGAACAGAAGCATTGATGGAAAGGGACAGGAAGTAGTTTCCATGCAACAGGAAATAGTATTTCTGGTATAGAGAAACAGGAAATGTCCTGGATGGACAGGAAGGAAGAAATGTTGCTGGAGTAGGGGACCAGAAAGTAGTATCCATGAAACAGGAAGTGGGTAGTATGGAGTATACTCACTTGTGATAACCTACATCTTAAAGAGAAATAAAAATCTGCAGGGATAATTTTAGTAAATCTACCAAATTGTCCTACTCATGGGTTTACATTTTATACATTTTACTGAATCAGTACTGCATGCAGACTCCTGCTTAGGACAGGCATTGCCAACAGGAAAAAAATATAATTGGATGACATTTATAGCTCATTAAATATGTCTTATAGAATTTCATGCCTTTGGATTTGTTTCATTATGCTTGGGAAACAATTGTCATTTATTGTTATTTTGTTTTTTTTATCTCAATATGGCATTAAAGGAGCTTCTTACAAAGGGTTGTAGGATAATAGACTAGTAAAGTCTTCCTATGTTTGTAATTATTGTGTGTGTGTGTTTCTGGTCACTTTCTATGTGCCAGAAATCTTTTCTCAAAGTTGTGCTCAACAAAACATGACTTTGGTATAATTTATCAGAGAAGTATTCAGATATTTTTAATATATATATATATTTTATTGTGAGAATACCGTACAGAGGAATTACAATTACATGGGCAAGATAATGAGTACATTTCTTATCAAGCATTGTTGCCTCCTCTTTGTTCCCCCTTCCCGTCCCTTCCCATACTCCCCCTCTCCTACCTGATCCTCCCCCTGTCCCCCCACCAAGGTTGTAAAGTTCGTTTTTCGACATAATGACTTGTACATCTCATTGTTGCAATGGTATTTTTTATTGTAAAGGTACTGTGCAGAGGGGTTTCAGTTGCATGAGTAAGGTAATGAGTACATTTCCTATAGAGCAATGTTACCCCCTCCTTTGTTTTTTCCCTACCATCCCTTCCCTCCCCAGCTCTCCTCCCAACCCAGAAGTTGTAACGTTTGTTTTTAACGTAGTGTCTGGTACAGCTCATTGTTACAATGGGTCAACCTATATCCTTGTTTCAGCATTTTGTTATTTCCCTTCCCCTCTGTATATACAGGATGCAGGGCACCGGAATCAAATACAGTGACAACAGGGATTATACCATGGGGGAAGAACATAGAAACAACAACAACAACAAGTCCTTACCCTGTGTGTTCCCAGTTCTTGTCAGGATGGGCTCCCATTGCCATGCTTGGCTTGTTTGTGAATGCTCCTGCAGAACAGCGGGAGGTATGGCTCCTTGCTGATGGGGAACCACGGCTCTGGTTTCTCACTGATTGCTGACCTTGTTCAAATTGCTCATTGAACACAATATTTAGCTCTCTTTGTGGATCTTGTTCTGTGTCATATGTTATAGTTGGTTAAAGCTACTGTCTGTTATAGGAACTTTGTAATATCAGAAAAATAGCTTTAGTTTTAGGCTCACTTAGCTTCTTCTTTAAAATGAATATCAAATATTTTCCAAATTTTTATTGTAAAACGCACGTTGTCTTCACTGGTCATATTCTGTTTCCATTGTTCTTACCAGCACAGTTTCGCAACATCTACCTTCACCACTCGGCAGAACCCATCATAGGATAAACTATCCATGGATGGCTGTTCACACTACTCTGACATCCACAAAGCGTTCACTGTCTGTTGCCTCTACCTTCATGTACATCTCTGAATTTCCGTGGTATTTTATTTTGCAATGCTACTTATGTAGATGGCTCATTTTTCTCATATATTTATTGGGCATTTAGTTGTATTTTGCGTATTCATATATTTTTCATTTTTATTATTTATATATTTATCATTCTACATTATTTCTAATTAGTATCACTAATTCACAGCATGAAACATTTACATATATAGCTATCATCTACCACTGCATTATTAAAATAGATCTCTCTTTCTCTGTTACTATGATTGACAGTATTTCCACTTGATAATCAGAAATCTCCATTCATTTGTTATTCAGAAAAGATGATTCTGATGGGTTTAAAGGCAAATTGGTCATGTGTCATTATCTTAAATCCTTCTTCTCAATGTTTAGTGATAGTACATTGGCTTCAGATAGACAATATTTAACATTGTTTAATCACTACATTTATTGCAATCATGTTTGTAATTGTTTCAGAAAACCCATTTGTCTCTGATTTTCACAAAGGGTTCAGAGATAACAGAAAACCTGAGAATACTTCTTCCTCAAGTCTTTCTTCTAGATAATATGTGGACAATACTTGTTGACTTGAATTATTTTTATGACATGAAAAGTAAAATGATAGGGAGCACAAGAAACATAGTGGCGGTTATTCTAATTAAAATATAGTATACACAAGTGTAAAATACCATGGTCATCTCCTGCTATTATTAACATGTATTTTTAGGATAAATGAAGGGAAGTAAAATTAATGCTGTTTGAGGATAGATTCCAGTGGGAAGATCCAGTTGTGCAGAGAGAGTGAATGAAAGTTAACATGTACTTATATATGAAAACAGAACAAGAATAAATCTGGTGAAAATGTTCTAGGAGGAGGAGGAGACAGAGTGTTGGATCAGGTGAATTGGATTGGGAGTTTTGTGTACGTATGTGAACGTGCTCTGAGGGAACCCCATTGGATGACTGAAGGATGATAACAAAAAATTTAATAAACAAACTTAAACAAATGCTCAGAGGGAAATGTTGCTGTGGTCATCCATATGGGAGAGGATAAAATCAACATTTGTTTATATTTGTGCTGTTATTTTATATTTATTTTATTGACTTTGTGCATTAACTGAACTGTTCCACATAGTTCTGCTCATGTTAGTCCAAGGAAATATAAATCTATACAATTGTTACTTAGATATGCACAGGTTTCTTTCATATCACACACACACACACACACACACACACACACACACATATGCATATGGTTTATCTTAAAGTTTTAGAAACTTAGATCAAATGTTTCCTTCCATCCTTAGCCCCATGTCTAATGTGTCTTCCTACTTTTATTTGTTCTATTTTTTAATTTGAGAAGTTCATTTGGACCATTTTATATAGGTCATCTGTTCTATTTCTCTTTGCCTTATCATGCATTTAACTTCTGTTGTTTTTAAAACCTATCAATTATATTTTGAGGTCTGATCTTTGGAACTTTACTGATGCCATCTATAATTCAGTACCTTACTATGAAACATATTAAAAGTATTTATCATAATCTTAATGAGATGAAATTTAAATTGTAGTTCTAGTTTTATTAAGAAATTGTTCTTTTAGAAAGACAGCAAAATATTTATGTAGATGATATAAAGCTCATGTCAAAGTGCCTTTCCTTATTTCTTTATCTCTGTCCTCAGGAAAGAAAAACTGGCAATTACTCTATAGCAAAGAACTTTGAAATGGGAAAATGAGAGAAAGAGAAAGAGTTGCCAGTGGGCTGGGAAGGTGGCTCAGTGGTAGAGTGCTTGCCTTGCATGCATGAGGCCCTGGGTTCGATTCCTCAGCACCACATAAGCAAAAAGAAAAGAGCCGGAGGTGGCGCTGTGGCTCAAGTGGTAGAGTGCTAGCCTTGAGCTGAAGAGCTGAGGGACAGCGCCCAGGCCGAGTTCAGGCCTACATGAATACAAGATACTGCAATGTAAATACAAGATCCTGACTGGAGTGTAAAACCTAAATCATAAATACCTTCCTTTAAGCTAATATATCATTATACATACATATATATATATATATATATATATATATATATATATATATAACCATAATGTTTATTTAATGCTGAAACCTAAACATGTAATTTTGCAATGGGATGAAGATTGGAAGAATATTGGGAAACTATGTCTGATAGATAAATTATGTCTCTACCAGTTTATGTTCACACTCTGTTAATCCATAGTACCTGTAGGTCTGTGATTTTTGTGGAATGGTCTTGATAAACCAATCTTTTTTGAAAATGCCCTACTTCACCCTCTGTAAAAGAAAGACCGCAAATATCACACAGCCTTTTTGTCAAACTCCTTTATAGTCTTCTTGATAAACTCTTCAGAAGCCAAAGATAGAATTTCATTTGCTGGGAAAGTAGCTACAGGCTCACATGCTTGTTTGCCATAGCCAATTCTTTGGTTCCATGCCAGCACTGCTGAAAAGCATTACATACATTTCATGTTTCTCTATTGTCACTAGTATTACAAGTTAAACATGAATGAATCAGCATTTTCAATGTGGTATACTTCATTTATTTTTGTGTTGAAAGCAAGTATTTGTAATGTATATGAGGCTCATATTTGTACAATGAAAAACTATGTTAAAACTGTGCCTTGAAATATATTTGGTGAGTTAAGCTCGAAAGAGTTACCCATCTGTCTGATCCAGATATCATTTTAATAGTATTCAGTTTAAATTCAATGGGGATTTATCACCCAGGTCTTAAAGTATACCAAACTATCTAGGATTACAAACTTTAAAAACATAGTATTTGCTCATATGTGACCAGAAGACATTCTGCCTGGAAGAATTTGCTAATTTTTGTAATTCCTTATTATTTTAAATTCTTCAGAAACAATGTACTTAGGCTGCAGATTTATATGTCTTTCCATAATTTATCCTATTTTAGATGTTTTATACAGTAGGAAAATGTCTAATCTTTGAAGACTTTCTAGGACAGGCAAATGTTGTTGGAAATGACAGTCATTTTTACTTCATAATAAAATATAGAAAAATTGATATATATTTTATATTATATATATTTTCAAACTAAATGAGTTTAGTTATATCTTATGATGAAAAATTCAAAGTGAATTTCTCAATTAAATATATCTATTTCAAACACTTTCATGCTTGTTTAATGAGTCTAGATTTTTCTTTAGTTGTTAGTTGATGTGTATCTCAGTTTGTCTTTCAGACACAATTATGATCTGTTCTCTCTTTTAAAAAATTGGGTAATTTTTATTCCTTTCAATATTTATTTTCAAAACTCCCATAGTGAAAAACTCTGACTTGAAATACAATGTTCTTTTTTCTTTCTGTTTCCTAATCTTGTAATGGAAACAATTACTAATATACCCTTAAGTCTCAAACCAGGATTAATTAATTGTCATTTAATTATAAATCAAGATCTGAGAGTCCCTATATACACTTAGACTTTAAATATCAAAATCTTATGCACACTTTAGGAGATTTTCTTAGCCATTGAGTTGTAAGTTTCTGCTTATAATTCTCAACTTGGTCCTGGAAATTAATTTTTCTCTCTTTTTCCTATGTTAAGTAAAAAAAAAAAACTAACAAAATCATGAGATTTTGCTTCTTAGCATACTTAACTCTGGTGTCTCCACATCACTGTTAGATAAAACATAATAGAATGCTATATCTAAGCACAATTTAAGCTTTGAAATCTCAGCTGCAGCCCTCTGATACTGCACCCAGGGCAAGATGTCCTAATTAACTTTTTGTTGGCCCAAGATCTGTCATTTGCAAATGGTCACATTGAAGCTTAATTTAGAGAACATACAGTAGAATAAATGGGAGTTTCAAATACCTTCTACCAATTCTCAGGTGTTACTATTAGGTTTTTATTTCTAAATGATGTCTTTCACTGCTGAGAGGCACAGCATTAGTAATATTGAACAGAAACTCTGCCATGGGTAGCCTAGAATATGAAAGGCTGAGAAATCCTCCCTGTGTTTACTAGGGAGAATGATGGGCAGAGATATAATTCCTTTCTCTCAGCCATTGGAGCACCAAGATTGCAATGCAACAAGATTGAAACCTAAGGAACGAAGAAGACCATGGTCTAAGGAGACATGGAATTGTTGGAATCAACACCAAGCAACCTGTGGAAGAAGCATGGAAAAGCCAATATCAGGGGAAAGTGTGAAACTAAATTAGGTACAGTTTTCCATGAAGCATTTGTCAGCACTTGGCTTGGAGTAACCTCTGAGTATTGAATTGTAGAGGTATGAGCCCAGATAAAACTCGCATTTATTTTTAGACTTCTCCACTGGTCTTCTTGCTGATGATCAAGGTTAAAGAAGGCTATCAGCGTTGAAAATATTTATAAACATATGTGTAGCTAAACAAATGTATTTTCTTCATTCGTAATGATTCAGATTTAAGAACAATTTCTATAAATGGGGATAGTGACAGGTATTCCATGAAAACAAAGAGGTTAAATTTGCCAGAGGCAAACAAACAACCATATGATTTATATGTGAACACTTGTGGACCTTCAGCAAACATGAAACAAAAAAAAATGGGTGGGAAAAGAGAAATAATTATAATTGGTCACTTCAGCCTTCTGCCTTCAGAAAGCCATAGATCAGGCTGACAGAAATCAGGTAACACTGAACCAACTTCATCTAGTGACATTTCAGGACTCATGGAGAACAAACATAATTCTTGCTGTGTTCACCCTTGTCCCAGTTTAGGTAATGGCACTGAAATTCACCTACTTGACCTGAACAAAACCAAAAACACAAACAAAACTTCTGAGAAACTGGAATTTATCACAATACACTTAAAACAAGTCAGCAAGCCCTGTCCAGTATGGTCTCAAAATAACATTATATTGGTTACACAAGGTAGATTTATTGTGACATTTTCATGCATGTTCATACACATTGATGAAACTCACTGTCTTTCTAACTCATCCCTCCACCCCCTTCCCCTTTTCAAACCTGCTCCTCTGTTTTATGGTATGTACTCCACATGAGCTGACACAAAATGGGCTTCTCTGTTCACCTTTCCATCCCAGGCTCTTTAAATCCTTCCTAAGGTGCATGTGGTCTGGACTTGAACGCCCTCTAAACCTTCCTATAAGGTTTCCCTAAGGTTTTCTTGAGCCAGCATATGTTTTGTTTCATTTCTAATGATGATCTGTTAGAGCATTCACTTCGATTTCTTCTGATTTGACCACCCTCTCAATGAATTTTCACCTATCTTTGGTCTCATCCCCTGGTCCAATCAGTCTTCCTCATAGGGCCTCACTGTTCTCCACTTGAAGATTTGTACTGTTTTATATTGTTCATATGTTGACCTTCAGTTCCTTCATCATAGTGTAAGAAATGATGGAGTAGACATAGGACTACCCAATGGCATGCTGACTTTATTTGACAATGTTCAAACACCTTCAGTAATACAAAGAGACTCACAGCAATGATAGAAATGATTGAAACCTATATGAAAGTAGGTATTTTACAATGTGTCACCTCTGGATAAAATGTCAGAAATAAACCAAAATTTTGCAACAAATAATAAATATGCTGAAACCGTTTTTACTTTTATAATCCTTATATTTTTTTTTCGCATGAGCTTTCTACCTGACAAAATAAATGTTTTCTTAAAGGTAGATTTAGGAAACTCGTTATTTTCATTTCATTACCTATACTGTCATTGAGTTCAAATGACATGTTTTCATTAGCAGGGATTTCCTTTAACCAAGATCTTAAATCTCATTGTGGGGTTTTTTATCTGATTTCAATGTTTTCATAACTATGTGGAATTTGTATTGCAGTTTGAAAAACTTCTCCATAGAGCCTATTATACTTCAGTTACTTCATTTATGACTGCTTGTTTGCCACCCAGTGCGTTTACTTATAGATTTATAGGCTATTGCAGCTCCCACAAATTAAGGAAACCATGCAACTTATGTTTCACTGGGTCTGGATTACTTCACTTAATGTAATTTTTTTCTAAGTCTTTTTATTTCCTTAAGGATGGTACGATATCATTCTTTCTAGTGGATGAGTAATATTTCATTAAATCACACAAACATGCACATACACATATATGGATATGCAAGATAATATATATGGATATATATTCAATCATGTATATTAATATATATATATATATAAAACATTTTTCTTGACACATTCATCCATAGAGGAGCATTTGGCTGATTTGATATCGTGGCTATTGTAAACAATGCTGCAATAAACATGGTTGTGCTGGTGGCTTTAGAATAACGTTGTTAGCTGCAAATTGGGGCCAAAGTGAGAAGAGTAGAAGAAGGAATGGGGAAGAGGAATAAAATGCAAGAAAGAATTCATTATATTCCACAAAATGGAGGAACATAAGGGAAAGGGTAGATGGAAGGGAAATGAAGACATTGAAGGGGTTTACACAGATCAGGTTGCATTGTAAATATCAATTGTGTTGTTAGATGGCAAAAAATCAATACATAATGTAAAAATTAAGAGAGTGAAGAAGGGGTGGGTAGGAAGGGGTGGGTAGGAAGGATGGGTAGAGTGGGTGAGAATGTTGACAGTGAGGACATTGATCAAGAGGCAGTGTATTAATCAACTACTTTGAATGGCAACTCTCTTGTACAACTACTTACAATAATAAAATTCTTTATGAGAAACTGATATCCAAGCACAGGCTCTGAGGAGTCTGAACTCACAGCATATCAGAAATGGGTAGCGGCAGCCACCATGGCTCCAATGTGTGGATGTCTAGCTATTGTTATTGGATTTATTTTTAGCATCGGGACTTTCCAAGACTACTTTTTTCTTTTTAAAAAAGTAGATGGACACAAATAGTCTCACTAAAATATTCTCCAAACTCCAGGGCTTGGTTGTCATTGCCTGAAGCAGAGAACAATTTAGATGTCTAAAATTGCAGTATGGTTATTTGAAAGCCTCTGTCAGGTTTTATTTTTACTCTTGCCAAACTAATAACAAGGGCATTATTTCTGACAAAGAACACCTTACACATTCTTTGACCTGATCGGATCCCAATGAAACATAGCATGCAATCAAAGAGGAATGCAAACACTCCAAATATATAGTTGCTACCAATTTGCACAAATGCCTCTAGCTATGCAATGATCTAATTTTTAATCCAGCTGAGAAATGAAAATCTTATTTGTTTTCCTGGTGCTGTTTCTGAAGCGATTCTGTGGAGTTTGTGACACATCTGACCAATACTTTCACAAAACAATATTTGTAAAATTTTTGTTTTTTCTACTGTATAATATGTTAAAGTTATTTCCTTGTAAGATAGGTTGCAAAACTGGCAAAATTACTTTTATGCAACTGTAAAACCACTCATCACAAATTAGGTTGTTTGAAACTTCATATATCAGCCTTTTTTGAGGTTCCATGGGTCAAAAGTTGGGCACAACTCAGCTAGTCCTGTTCCTCTAGGATGACTGCCAACATCTTGGAACCATTTGATCTGGAGTGAGAAGTTTGCAAATATCCAATATGGCAGAGACTAGAGATGGAGGAGATATCATATTTCAAGGAAGGGAGGGAAGAAAATACTCCTTGACCAGATACTATGGGAGTGAAGACCTGAATAATTAATGGAAACTTCAAGGTCAATTAAACACATATATTGAATTTACTAACCACAAAAGGCTGACCTCACAGGCAGAAGGTATTTTGCCATATTTCAGGAAGGTCAATTGGTTTTGTTGTGGAGAGAAATAATAAACAACAATGAGTACAGAGTGACAGCCATATACCAGATAATATAGGACTTTACTGATAAAGATCAGAACTTTAACTATTTTAGTTGGAAAGTATTGTGTGTATGTGATTAAAATCTTTGTCTTGACAGGACAAATTTAAGACTGGCAATACATATTCCACACCCCAAGAACTAGTTCAGCAACTGAGGGAAATATTCATTGCTGGTGGAAGCAGAAGCATCTGCTCACAGAGTGAAGAAGTGAAATTCAATGTATCTGAGAACAGATCTGGCAGGAAGGGTGGCAATGTTTTCCTAGTAATGGTTAATGCACCATATCTGACATAACATGTTCTTTACTTGTAGGAAAAGGACATGTTTGGTTTTCAAGATGTGTATCCATGATACATCCTCATATTCTAACTCTGTTTTATGGCTAAACAAAAATGCTTCACAATTATAGCAACAGAACTTTCCAGACACCTAATGAGTTTGAAAGTGTAAAACAGATCTTATTGTATCTGTGCTTCTTAATATTACCTTCAAAGTTATAGAATGGTCTCCCTTCGACACCATTTTACAAAATATAAAATCTATTCTTTATTTGGAGACAAAAGAAACTGGTTAAAATAGAGAAGTAACTTTAGCATTAAAGCTTTTCTCTTTGTCTATATATTCTAGAGATAGAACCAATGTTTTGTTTTGTTTTGTTTTCCAGTCGTGAGCCTGAACTCTGGGCCTGGGTGCTGTCCCTCGGCTCTTCAGCTCAAGGCCAGCGCTCTACCACTTGAGCCAAGCAGTACTTCCAGCTTTTTCTGTTTATGTGGGGCTGAGGAATTGAACCCAGGGCCTTATGCATGCAAGGCAAGTACTCTACCACTGAGCCACCTTCCCAGCCCCAGAACCAATGCATTTTTAAATGCAAAAGTGTTGCCCTGGGTGAAGTGACACAGCTCTTCTTCCTGTCCTTGACCAGGAGATTCCAAATGAGAATTTAAATTATTTACTTGTCATTTCATGGACAAGCAGTTCAACATTTGCATTACCTGATCTATCATTTAGAATGCTTTAGCTTACTATTGCAAGTGACTTAGACCCAATTTTCATTACATAAGTTTGTTGGACAAAATTATTTTTTAAGTTCCTATTTTCCATTTAAGAGAATGATTTATTCTGATCAATTCAATGTAAATATTGTTACATTCATATTAATTATATTTGAATAATACAGATATAGATATAGATAGATTATATACATTCAGATCTGAATTATTGTGCCCTGGAATAATTCATTACAATTAGATTTGTGACTAAACTGTTAATACAAATAAAATATAAAATAAGTGAAAGCGTGTACTGTAGCAGGAACTAACTTCAACTTTAGACATGAGAAATATTTTAGAAGCTTATTACTGAAGTCTTTTTGATATTTAAGTTAGTGTTTGCAGGAAAGTTGTCATCAGAACAGAGACCACAAGAAGAGCACTCTGAACAAACTGAAGATACAAATAATTATGGCTGCTCTTGCTGTTTCCCTCACTGCAGTTCCGGGGAACAAGAGGTCTCTGGCTTCTGATGTTATTGCAAAGGCATATCCAGATCTGAATGTGAAGTGGCCTTTGTAGAAACAGTTTTTGGGGCCTTACTTCAAATAAAACTTCTGGATGAAAGACACATGGCAAACAAGTCAGGTATAGGATAACATGGAAATGGAACCTGGAGGATTGTGGGAAGATATATAGCGAGAGCTTTGAACCAAGTATAGCAGACCCAGGACAGAAGGAAACATGAAAGAAGATTTGCATAACCCCACATTACTTAAATGTATAATGTTCTTAATGTCACTGACAAGTGACTAAGGAGAGAAAAAAAACAGAAATACTAAAAAGAAAAAGCTAACTTGTTAAAATAACCTTTAACATGTAGGTGTGTAGGGAAACCATCAAACAAATTTTAGATCAACTCAAAATGGAATTAAAAGAGAGAAATTCAGAATAAAATTGATCCATCAATTCTTCCTTCTATTGGATGGACTAAATTAGGAATTATTTCTTGAAACTGTTGAAGAATCATATGGCGTTGCCGAAGGACATAGCTGTCTGAGTGGATGTGTGTGTTGATGCGTTTGTGGGTGAAAGAGTGTGTGTATTAGAGTGTGATTGCTTTCATTTAATGTGGTTCTAGGGTTTAAAATGAAGGCTTTGTGCTCACTCTACCACTAGCACTACAGACCAGTCTTGAATGGCTTTCTAAAATCTCCACATTTCCACATAAATCTACCACCAAGAAATATCTTGAGACCAGTTATTTCCTGGGACAGACAATTTTCTGCAAGTGGGAAGCAAAAAAGAACTAGGAAATCAGCAAAGAGAGAGTCTGGGAGTGAAGAAACTAATGTTCTAGTGAGCTACAGAAAGGAAAAAGAAAGGGAGCCAAGGAAAGGGAGGCCAAGAGGAAGCAGAGGAGGACAACCAGAAGGTTGCGTTTAGGAGGCAGTTGCCTGAATGAACAATCGAGTCAGGAGGACAAAGGAGGTTGCTTGGTAGACAAATTGTTTATAGATTCCCAGCTTGGAATAGGATGCAGAAAGAAGCAGGAAGGACATCTGCATTTTGGCATGAGAATGCCTGTAGACTCATTGACCTAGATGGGACTACTATTACTGGGGAAGACACTGATCAACAGAGTTACACCACTGAGTCAGAAACTGCTGGTGAAAATGCAGCCCAGCTCCTGCGTAAGTTTGTGTAGTTTACCATAAAGGGGAGATTGAGGAATTGCCCTGTCAGATGGAGATCATCTAAGAGTTTGTTTTAAACAGTGTAAGTTCATGCCCCTCTCCACACTTCCTGAATGAGCATTTGCATTTTAACAAGATCTCCAGTTGATTTGTGTGTGTGCGTGGAGCTTGAGAAATATTACAGGATACATTATAGATCCCTGAGGGATTATGAGCACTGCTTTCCAGTCAAGTAATGAAGAGCTGGGAGCTGGGGTGCTGTAAAAAACACCTGTTACCTAAATCAAGTGACATTCTAGGGCACATGGTAATTCTTGATAATTCCCTGCGATATGCAGGGCTCGGTTTTCTGAATACACTCATGGGGTTGCCCATGCTTGGATTTGAAAGCAGTAGAAAGAATTTACCATCAACAGTCTTGACTGACATTTTGTTCATATATATATATATATATATATATATATATGTGTATGTATATACAAACATTAATGTGGATTTTATTAGCAACCATTTTCAATAAGAATAAGTTTGTTTACCAAGAGAATATATTCCCAAGTGTTAAAAAGCTATTAGAGTATCAGCTTGGGACGAAGGACTGAAGGCTATGGACCAATCAGTAACATAGATGAGGATGAGGATGAAATATCTCAGTATTGTAGTTGCATTTACACACCAGGAAGTAAGACTCATCAACAAATTACACAATACTTATATTGTTAAATAAAATTAAACGCAGTATTCATTACTCTAAGCACTCTGTACAAACAGTTAAACTAGACAGCTCAAAACAGTTAAAATAGACAGCTCTGTGCTTTGTAGTAGAAATTAGGATAATTAGTGACCATTCTCTTTCATTCTCCAATATGGGCACTCATATTAATTGCATGTAGTGGTAGTTTTGTTTGTTTTTTATTCATGTGTTTATTTTTGAAATATATTTTATCGTGGAGTTACCATTCAACAAATCAGTTTAATTTACTTGTGCATTTTCTTTTTGCTCTGACACTGATGTTTGAACTCAGGGCATTCTTCTTTAGCTTTTTGCTCAAGGCTGGCACTCTACAATTTGAACCTCACTTCTACATCTGGCTTTTTTGGTGCTTAATTGGAGATACGGATCTCACACACTTCCTTGCCTAGAAAGGTTTTGAATAGCAATCCTTAGATCTCAGCACCCCCCCCCCACCCAAGGAGTACTTAGAAATATGGGTGTGAGCCACCAGGGTTTGACTCATTTGTGCACTTTTAAATTAGACAGTTACACAACTCAGTTGTAGGGGAGTATCATAAAAATAATATTTTTCAGTTTTCATCAAATAACACTTTACAATAATTAAAACTAAATAAAAACATTATTTTTGAAAGCTTTTACACCTTGATGACCTGAATAAGGGAAAACAGTTCATGTTTTGGTTAATCATTCTGACTCAAGTGATTAATTAAAAGGAATGAGAATTGTCATGCTGGTGGAAATGAGAAATTTTGTTCTCAAAGAGCAATTCTCACCTGCTGACTGCAGGCTGAACGTGTACACCATATGTCATAAAGTAAACCTAGACAAGGCTGGGAGTTGTTAATTTATTTTCCTGATTCTTTCCACTTTTTCTTTTTTTTCTTTTTTTATTATGAAAATACTGTACAGAGGGGTTACAATTACATGGGCAAGATAATGAGTACATTTCCTATCAAGCATTGTAGCCTCCTCCTTTGTTTCCCCTTCCCATCCCTTCCCATTCTCCCCCTGTCCCCCCACCCAAGCTTTCCACTTCTTATATGGGGTAGAGAGTAGTAGCATTTAATAATCACATTTTAAGATAATTCTCCTTTACACAATAACTGATTTTTATCAAAAGCCAATTGGTCTCTCTTAATGAACATCATGTCCAGAGACTATACCATAGTCATAGCTAGATTAATCAGATTCAATGATAATAAGAAGATAATAAAATTGTTTCCTAAGACATACAATCAGTTTGAAGTTTTCCAATTTAGCCAAAGATATATATCTTTATATCTTTATATTTTATACATTGATATATAATATACATACACACAAATTACCTTGTTAATTTGGACATTTAAAAAATGTAAGCAGAAATAAGGATCATAGATAGGAATGTATGAATAAAAATAGAAATAAAAAGAATTTAAGAGACTCCAGAATAGGTTATGTGTACAATGTTTAACTATTGTTTTTGTTTTAAAGAAAGATTCCAAATCATATCTAGAAATTGTGACAAGTATGATTTTCCTTTTATGGAGGGTGTGGATTTGTCTGAATTAATTACGACTTTAGCAATTAAAATCATGTTTCACTGCCCCAGATGTTATAACTTAGAAAGAATGATCCTTAAAGTCTTGAAAGTGAAAACATAGGAGGAGGCACCAATGCTCAATAGGAAATGTGCTCATTACCTTGCTCATGTAACTGCAACCCCTCTGTACAGCATTTTTACAATAAAAAAATACAAAAGAAAACAACAAAAAAAGAAAGTGAGTTTGAGTTGCTTTCAGACTCCATGCTTGACTCTTGGATCGAATTTCAGGTCCTCTGCTCTGGACCTTGATCCTTAGCTTGGATTTTCTCTCTTGACCCCGCACCAGGGCTGCATCTGAAATGTAGTTCACCCATTCATGCTTGTAGTGAGGCTTTTCCCACGCTAGTTGCCAGGCTGTGGTGAACTTCCAGGGGTGGTGGTGGTGTGTTTGTTGTTCTTGCTGCTGTTCCAACTGAAAGGAACACTTTAAACACATAGCTTGCATGTGTATATTGTCCATCTAAGTTAATTACAAGAGTAGTCATGGATATATACCATCTATATACACAACTTGAAATATAAAACAGTGCCAGTTCTCTGTACCTTTGAGTGTGCAGCGCTGGTTTTGTCTGCAGGACAGAGGGGACCTGAAGACGGGGCGGGGTGCTGGCCTGGGGCTTTGGGGCGGGGATGGGGTTGGAGGGCTCCATAGGGTCAGTGGAGTCATCCTGATGAATTCAGGCTTACGGGGCGGTGTCTGGGGATGAGCACGAGTATGAGGAGTGGAGGAGTGCAGGAGGGGAGGAAGGGAGGAGGGGAGGAGGGGAGGAGGCGGCCCCCTGTCCCCGGCGACCCCGCTTTCTGCCCCCCCAGGCCTCACGGCTGTCGGCTGTCCCGTACCACGGGGACCACAGGGAACGACGGACCTGCGGTCATGGGGCAGGTTCTGAGGTCACCCCCACCTCGCATCAGTGGGTGTCTCGCTTAGCGGGGGGCCTGGCCTGCTCTGAGTACCCTGTCAGCGATGGATGGGTCCCCAGCACCCGGCGGGAGGGAGAACTGGCAATAGAAAGGCGGCTTCCTTCCTTCCTTCCTTCCTTCCTTCCTTCCTTCCTTCCTTCCTTCCTTCCTTCCTTCCTTCCTTCCTTCCTTCGTTCCTTCTTCCTTCCTTCCTTCCTTCCTTGTCAAGGTGATGTCCAACTTGTTACCCCCTCCCTCATTTTTCTCCCACTTTACCTCCACCCAGCCCCCCCCCAAGTTATACAGATCATTTCCCACATATTGCCGTGTGCATATCGCTGTTGCATTGGTTCCCCTGGTCTTTTTCTCACCATTCTGTTGTTCCCCTTCCCTTCCTAGTTCGCCTTGGCTTCCCTAGTTCCCTGGCATATACAATACCAGGGTACCAAATTCAAGTACAGTGACAACAGGGGATGTATCATAGAGGGAAGAACATACAAAGAATCAAGAAATCACATATACACTAAAAACAACAACAAAGTAAAACCTCTTGTGTCCATGCCTTAGATTTCATTTGGCTTATATCTTATATGGCCATCTGTTTGTAGCTATTGGGCTAATCTGCTCATCTGCTAAGGTTATCCTAGAAGTATACGATTTATTGCAAATAAGGGAAACCAGGGACTTCGGTTTAGGCGGGGAGGAATGGATTAGTGTCACAGTGCCTTCCTAGCTAGTAGTCTTTTCTAAATGGCAAGTGTTTGATCCATTACCCCAAAATGGATATTGAATTCAAACTCAGAGTTACCCAGTGTATGTACAGAGATTGTGATTGCTGATTATTTTTCTGGGAAGGAGAAAAGGGAAGTAGAAATCTGATTTGCTAAACACACTTGTCCAGGTAGGGGAATGAGGAGATGTTATTAACTATGACTTCTCACCATCTCATTTTTGGAAACTGATTGCTTTTTCACAGATTTAATGATAAAAGAAGACACAGGGCAGGGGTACTGTTTGGGATAATCTTTATGGCAGTGTTTTGACGTCATTAACATTTATAACAGGGAAAAGAGATGAAAGGGTCATGGAATAGACAATAATCAGGGATCTATTTAGGTCTTGTTTTAAAAAATACAAAAAGAAATTAATGAGGTGTTGGTGCAACATTTGGGAGACCATATGCTTGTTGTGAAGGTTCTGGGTCAAGCGTCTACTTCTAAAAATCCATGTGGTAGACGCTTCAGTGTCTTCTTTGGTTGAGTAGAATGGACTCAAGCTTTGCTTCCCTCAAGATGTGTTATTTACACTTGATCCTTGGAGACATGTTATTATACTTGTTCAAAGTGCTCGATAAGCTCCATTTTCACAATGTCAAATGAAGGTTTTGGCTTCTGCTGGGTGCTTTAGAGATAAAACTTGAAAGCCATGAAGAGGTTATATAGAAGGATGATCTTGCTTATGGGGTCTGTTACATTGGACGCCAAGCAAATGAAGTCCTGTGTGGAGGCTTCTCTGTTCTATGATTGAATTAAGAGATGGCTTAAATATTGTATCAGGGCTGAATGCAAAAGGAAATTGGATGTTTTAAGTTTATCTTGGAGGCTGGGAAATATATGACAAGACCTGAGGTCAGCTTAGAGCATGATGTTTCTGTAGGGTCTTGTTTCCAGGTAACAACAAAGGTATTGAAGATTGACAACTCAGATGTAGGGGAACATTGGAAAAGCCCAACAAAGACATCCTGTGGCAAGGAAGTGGCTTTTGGATGGACCTGCTTGCAAGATTTTGTTAATATTGGATACTATTAAAAGCCAGAAACTGTAAACATAAAACAGTCCATAACTGACTCTTCCATTAAAATTCTGTTTTTAAGTCAACAGTAATCTGACAAAATCAATAGGAGTTTAGCAAGTCATTTATGTTTTAAGGAGATCCTGGAGCAGGCAGGGAGTGGACGGCTCTATGACAGATAATAAAGAGTGTTCCATGTTTGGTAGCTGGCTGCTGGCAAGACAATTAGCACTGGACCATTTTAGGTCATTCGTCTGTGATGTATGGCTGGGTTTTTCTAGTTAATTAAGAGTTAGATATGTGAAAAAGCAACTGTCAGTTATCTACCAAAGGCTTACCTGTGGGAGCTGATTCCTGCCCGAGTTCTCATGTAGCTTTTATCATATGTGTGTGCATACATACCTGGCATTGTTCATTTATATATTTAATTTCTAGTTTCTACACACTTTTGCATTACTATATTCACAATAAATTTTAAGAAAAGTGCAGAACACTGTACATCAAGTTGCATAAACATCTTTCCCAAGGCAAAGTAAGACTTTCTTCTATTCTCTGTCTTTATAAGCTATTTCCTATAAAATCTGTATGAGGTTCCATTCTGTGTACATACATAATGCATATAATCAATTTCCTATTTGGAATTTTTCTGACTTTTACTGTGTGAATTAGTTTGCCCACAATGCATTCCTAAGCTACATATTAAACTAACCATTTCTCTACATTTCCCCAACATCATACATTACCATGTTAAGGAAGTATGGCTTTAAATTTTTAACAGAAATCTTTCCAAACTTCTTAAATGGTAACCACTGATGACTTCATTTAAAAACTGAGCAAAGTTTCTTTGATTACAGATATATTTCAGAATCTTGATTAAGAGAACACAATACAAGAAAGTTCATTTGAAATAAAAAATAATCTGTAAGATGTTTTTTACTTCCTTAAAATATTCATGTCTGGTTGAAAGGAACAGTATTTTTTTTAATATAATAGGTGGTAAAGTTACAAAAATTCATATTGTGAGTCAGATATAATTCATTTGGGGCTAAGCAAATTTCCAAGAAAAGTATACAATCTTGGTGATGAGTTTTCCTTAGGAAGACAGTCCATCACAGTCCATCTAAAATAGATTGCTTCTTTGCTTCCCCACGTTCTCTCTACAGGGGTCTCACCAGTGCTTTAGGTGAACATTCATCATCTATGCCCTTGATGGTGCTTCTCACTGGGTTCAGGGTGTCCATCTGTGTTTGCCTTGGGGTTGTGGACAATAGCTGAAGGAGTGGCTGAACAATTACTGTCTTTAGGACCCCAGTGTTTCTAGACTTGCAACACACTCACATGTCGAATCCTAACTCCAAGTTTTCCACAGAGCCATCTCCTTACTTTTAAAGCATCCTAGTCACTGATTCCTGCCAGCAAACAAAATTGAGTCCTTGAGTTTGATCTTTTTAAGCATGTGTATTATTTTTCTCAGACAGAAAGAGAGCCAAGGAGGAAAGTGACAACGTAAGGACATAAATGAATCATTATCTGGATCATCAACTTTTGTTTCAGATGAAGTTTATTATAAGCTCTTAAAATGTCAAAAAGTTTCATTAACTCTTTAATGTCCCTCAGAAGGAAATGTGAATTTACTTGTATTTCACATGTTTTTTTTTTTTGTCGGTTATGGGGCCTGAACTCTGGGCCTGGGCGCTGTCGCTCAGCTCTTCAGCTCAAGGCTAGCGCTCTACCACTTGAGCCACAGCACCAATTCCGACTTTTTTCTTTTTGCTTATGTGGTGCTGAGGAATCGAACCCAGGGCCTAATGCATGCAAGGCAAGCGCTCTACCACTGAGCCAACTTCCCAGCCCATATTTCACATGTTTTATGCCTGAGGATTTGTTTTGACAAAGCCCTGAGATTCATTCGAATGACAAAATACGTTTTGCTTTCCAAGCCTGTTTGTTTTAACATACACTTGCACTGAAATGGAAGCATTAACACTTGCAAAGCCTTGCACCTGTTCTGGATTGTGTCCTGCAATCATGCAGAGCTAAGAAAAGGTCCGGGAGGAAAGGGAAAGCATTCTACCTACCTCCCATGTCCCTGTCCTCGAGCAAGGCTCTGCTGCTATGCACAGCAGACAGGAAATGATCATCATCTCACGTTTTCTGTCACCTGACCCGCCGTTCTCTGCCAGACATCCTGACTAGTTCACATTTGTCAAGTAGCCCATGGATGGAATTTGACAATAAATCGCTTAAGAATTCAACATTCTTTCGCAGTTCTGTAGTGTGCCGTAACATTCCAGAAAAGCCTAGAATATGTGCGGCACCCAAAGTTTGTGCCTGTAATGCTAACTGTTCAGGAGGCTGAGATTTAAAGAACTGAGGTTCTTTTCGCCCTAGACAGAAAAGCTCACAAGAGTCCATCTCTGAAATTCCCAGTAAAAAGCTAGGCTGCAAGCATAGCTCAAGCAGTAGCTCATCATCAGCCAAATGAGCAAACTAAGCAACTGGGAAGTCATGAGTTCAAGTCCAGTACTTAAGAAAAGCCCTGGCATACTTATTATGTTACAGCCAGCATGAAAACAAATGAAAGGGTGACATTGGCCAAAAGAAATGACTTCAGTAACTGCAATGCTGCTGCATATCACCTTTATAAGAATAGCTTACAAAAATCTTTTAAAAAAAAAAGAAAGAAAATGGGAAAATGAACTTGGATTAGGGTGATTGGATTAGCAGGCCAAAAGCAACAAAAGAAAACCTGGTGATAATCAAATAACATGTGATTTTTGTCTCTATAATTCTTTAAAATGTTTTTCTCCCTCCTACAGTAGGATGGAATATAAAACTCTGGGGGTTCCACCCAGTCTATTGATATGAAAAAGGGGTGAGAGCAGATCAAATGTTTTAAGAAAGGGGGCAATGCTAGGCATGATGATGCCAACCTGCAGGGCTGACACATGAGACAAGAATGGTGAGTTCAAGGCCAGTCTAGGGAGAAATATATAGATATATATATTTATATATAGATATAAAAACACACACACACACACATATATATATTCATTTATACATACAAATACACAAGCATTTAATTTAAATAAACAAAAACCAAAACATTTTATTTTCATGTTGTATTTTCTTCTTATAAACATTAAAATTTAAATATACAAATTAGCTACTTATGAAAAGTAATTTTCAGAATTCTGTCTCATAACTTTCTTTATCAATCAATCAATCTATCTATCAACTATCTATTATCTGTACTCATCTATCTAACTTTGTGTCATCTATCATCTATCTACTCTTGATGATCGCACTATCGAGTTGTATTTTAGGGAAGATTAATTGATTTTGATTTATAGCCCACTAAAACATATCATTAACTCAATTAAACATCACTATGCACCAGCCAGCACTTATATCAATGAGAATTCAAATAATCTCTTTCTCTACTCAAAATATTTTTCTGCTGGTTTACTTATAATTCTGTCTTGTCCTTTTCACCTGTTTATATTTTCTTGGTATATTTGATGAT
>NW_012267259.1:16753637-16810119 GCF_000151885.1 Dipodomys ordii | reverse complement strand
CTCTACTCAAAATATTTTTCTGCTGGTTTACTTATAATTCTGTCTTGTCCTTTTCACCTGTTTATATTTTCTTGGTATATTTGATGATTTTTTTTTCTTTGTATCCAACCTCAGAAGTTGCCGTAAGGCTGATAAAGTAAATATGAAGAAAAATGTGTCCAGGGATATTTTACAATTCTTACCAGGGAAAACTTGGTGATTGATCCGGAGACGTATGTTTGAGTAATCTGGAATGCTGCTCAGTGGATGTGAGGCTGACCAGCAAACATTACAAGCATGCAGATGGTTTCTCACTAGGTATCAACAGAGCCACACCACCAGGCCAAAGCAGGGACTCGAAGAAACCCACTTTGATAGAAAAGATGGATTTTCTCACATGTAGGATAGAACAACTATATGTTTAATGGCTTATTTAAGAAGAAAGTAAAATGACTATTTTTTAAAATGATTGCTTGAAAATGTAATAAAAATAGAGTATTCCAGAGAAAGCATGTTGCTTTGAGACAGATTAATTGTGGAATATACAGACCGGCTGTGTAGCAGCCCAGTAAGACTTCCCTGGCCTTCTAAATACATCATAATATTTTGGATATGGGACTCTTAAGCTACAATTTTTGCTAAACTCAAGCTTAATTGTTTAAAGTAAATCCAGCAAGGATAAGGGTCATGTTGAAAATTGAAATTAGAAGTCCCCAGAGTCATAAACACATGAAAGAAGACTTACCTATTCAACACTTTCCCCTCTGTCCAGTGATAAACTGTCCTGTGATACACGATTTAGCCAAGAAACGTCAATCATTTTATGTTTTCACTTTAAGGTAAAGAAGATTGGCTCTCATCACTTATTTAAAATCTGCTTCATCAAAGGTATATAGACATTGGGAAATTGTGAGTAGAATATTTGCAATATTTAATTATGCCCAAATGTTCAAGAATAGTAAAGTTTGCGAAACTGAGCAATTTTTACTTTCTGAGCACTTAGCCAGTCAGATATAAACTGAAAATGAAATATACTTATGTATATATACATATGTTATGTATGTATAATTTAATTTTAATGAGTATCTTGTTATAAGAAGAATGGGATTAATTAGTGCTGAATGTTGGATGTGAAGGAAATAAAAGGATTGTCACACTTATTTAAGGAAGCAAAAGCTCTTGTGTGAGGGCAGCTTTAGCATTCCCAGAGCGTAAGGATGTCCATGAGAAACATCATTTGGCTTCTAACTCTCTTGATTCCTGTACTGAATAATCACTTAAAATTGGGAAGGATGTGTCCTGCCACACAGTGCTTTTTACATAGGAGTTCTTGAGATCTGCTCTAAATACAGCACCTGAGAGCCCATACAGAAGAATAACAGTGACTACATTATTCTGTGGACAACTTGTATTAAAGACTCCTTGACTGTTCTTAGATAGAAAGATGAATGTTACTAGTGGGTGTATATTCAAGCAGATTTTAACTTGCGAGAGTTCTGGGGATATTTATTGTAGATGATATATTATGATCATGAATTAATTAGTATTCTTAATGCTAACCAAAAAAAACTCATATGATGTCAAGAAATGCAGTTTATAAAATGGTAACTATATGATAAATGAGTCATTTGATGTTTTCTCATTAAATTAAATATATCCATGACAAAAGTCAATGCTGCAATATTGACTGAATAATTTAATCTTGTCATCTTATGGAGTAGATTTCAAAATAATAAATTGCTCAAGCTGAGTAAGTTATTGAATACTTTAGACTCTAGAGAGTTGCGGGCTTAAAACAGATTCCTGCTTTCTCATTCTTCAGAGATGACAGATATTAGAGCATTTATAATAAACATGCCATTAGGTGTGCTCAACTTTTCTTTTGTTATTTCCCTGACAGAAAAATATCCATTTTGGGCTAAAATATTACCTTTTGAGAGACTTAATTTGTGAGGATGAAAATAACTTATTCTAAAATGTGTATTTATACTTATATAACAAAAAATATTATGACTTATAAGGTATTTATAAAATCCTATCAGCTTTCCTAATTATCATGACTAGTGATAAGCATAGGAGAGATTGTGACAGGGATAAAAACTCATGAGGACAGTTAAATAACTAGAAAAATAAAGGTTATAATTTCAAATATAGTTTTATTTTTTATTTTTTTTTAGTAAAGCAAGCGGTTCGCATAAGACTACCATTGATTTGTAGGTCTACATGGAGATATCCCTTCAAGTAGACCAAAATAATTTAATTCATTTGGAGCAGGAAAAGAATGAAAATAAATACATATGTGTAATTTTCAGCTCTAACATACACCTACATACTGACTAATACATCACAAATTTATAAAAAAAAACAATCTGAAAATAAGTCAATAAAATGTGTAGTCTCAAAAGCTGTATGCTCTAACTAGTTCTTTATGTGGAATGTTGTCTTCCTACAAAGGTGATTAAAAGGGGAAAAAAGAAGCTAATAAATGAACCATCTATTGAGATGTTCTCAGCAGACACAGCCAATTAACTGTAATAGATTTATATAGGTTCACATTTAGTTGGAAAGCCATGCTTTAGAGACTATTTCTAGCAAACTAAGATGTTAATAATGAAACAAAGATGAGGAAGACATACCACAGACCCCAGAAACTAATCTCTTCCTCCCCGGTTCTGTCTTCCTTTCCTCCTTCCTCTTTCTTGAGTTTTTGCCTAGTTACTACATGAAGTACCATATTTTAAGCACAGATTATGTTGGATCTTTATGATTGGTTGTTTATCAAATCGCACATGCTTCAGTTAATATTTATTCAAATGGAGACAGTTATTAAATCAATGGTCAGCAGGAATACATTAGATTACAATCATTTTTTGCAATAAGGGTACAAATAAAATGATATAAAAATGGTGAAAGATGGGGCTGGGAAGGTGGCTCAGTGGTAGAGTGGTTGCTTTGCATGCATGAGGCCCTGGGTTCGATTCTTCAGCACCACATAAGCAGAAAAAGCCAGAAGTGGCCCTGTGGCTCCAGTGGTAGAGCTCTAGCCTTGAGCTGAAGAACTGAGGGACAGCGCCCAGGCCCAGAGTTCAGGCCCCATGAAAGGTGGGGGAACATCTTTGACATAACATTGTCAGGAAAAGAATTACTTAGAGGAAAATAGCATTCCAAGTAAAGCAAGATGCAAAATCAAAACATTATGAGCATTCACTGCTGTGATCTGATAGTAAGTAGAACAGGTAAGTCAATGATAGATATGAAACAATTGTTCAATATCTCACAGTAAATTGTGGGTTTTACGGGAGGAGCATGTTGGAAAGTAAGAAAGGAGATTATGAGGACTAAAATCACACTGTGGGGGCTCATGTGAGAAGTTTGGAGAGGCAGGATTTGCGTCTAGGTTGGTATAAGTTTGGTATGAATGCGTGAAGTAGCAGAGTGAGATGTTCCTGTTGCTTTTCAATGAGTTGGGAAAGAACAGATTCAGACAAGACAAGGCATGAGCTTGTAGCTAGAGTATGGTTAATGAAGGAAAAGAAGACCAATTTTACAGAGTAACATTTTTGACTGAAGAGAAGTATTGTCTTTTAAAATTCAGTCACATGGGCATTTAATGAATGGCAATACATGGTCTGTAGGATACAAAGGGTTTTGAAAAGTATGCACTGAGAAACTGAGAAAGTACACATTAAAAGATCATCCACTGCTGCAGTGCCCAGCAGATTGCATTTACAGGGATGTCTGAGAGACTATTAGTTCTAATTAGGATTCATTGTTATGAACAAGTCCATAATTTGGTTAAACATGTTCAATGAACACAATACAAATATTCATGTATGTGCATATATATATATATATACATAAACACATAGATAATGAGAAGTAGATAACATTAATTTATAAGTGATGTGGAATAAGTAATTGATAACTAATAGTAAAGTAAAACCAGTATAATTCCAGTCATAAACCCTGTGTCTGTGGTCTCTTTCTAAGCATATCTTCTTGTACTGTTCTCCTCTTTCTTCTTAGGCAGGGAGGGAGTTTTTCTGTGGCCAGATGGGCTGTAGAACATATAAATCAAGTATCACATGACATAGGCTACAGCATGCGAGTGACCCGAGGCCACCACTGGTGACTTTCTTGTCAGCTGAATGCTAATGAGAACCCATGTACACACCGGATGCCCAGGACAGAGGGACAGTCACTGGAGGCTGGCAGATGCCAGGACACTATGAGATTTCATCATGTCACTCAGAGTTTTGCACAATTCCTCCTTCACGAATTACTTCCGAAATGTTCGTGTCTACATGATCCAACCTCAATTCACAACTGCTTCTGTGTGCGTGTGTGCCCATATGTGTGTGTGTGTGCATGTGTGTGTGTGTGTGTGTGTGTGTGGTTTCTTCCTATGCATACACTAAACACATCGTGAAGGCCCTGCTGCTCATGACCAGCTTTAAATCGAATATCTCCCAAAGACCGATCTCCTAATATCTTCACTTGGATAAGTAGAGTTTCAACATTTGAAGTTTGGAAGGACACAGACTCTTACTCCATATCAGATGCCTTCTTGTATATGCTTGTTCACATCGTTAAGTAAGGAGATAACGTTCACTGGAAGTGTAAATCAAGTGCCCTTCAGAGGCTCAGGACACAGGCAGTGCGGACTGTAATGAGAGGACTTACACAATTAGAAACCCCTCAAGAGAGTCTAGGACTAAGACATACAAGCAAGTAATAACACTTCATCTATAAATTATTCATGTTAAACCATGAACACATATACATTTCTATCTTTAAATGCTGTTGCAAATAAGGCTCTGCTCCAGTGGTGTTATCAGGAATGCCCTGGCTGCATTCAGACCTATAATTCTCACTGTGCTGCCTTCAACTGCTCTGAGCACCATTTTCATTCAAGTGGATTATCTCCTCATGCAGTCTGATTAGAGCTAACTCTGTTCTGGTCTTTTTCATCATGGCAGTATCTCCAAGCAGGATTATTTAAATGAGTTAAAAAGGTGTCTTTACTTGAGAAAAAAATGCTTCCTCATATACGTATTAATTAACAAACCAAATCACATGAAATGGCCTGCAATATAACCAAGGTATGAGGTCAGTCATTAAGTGCATGTAAATCTTCCGAATCTCAACAAGATGAGGGACATTTGTTTTGTCAAATTTCCTTCTCAATCATAGTCTATAAGGCAGAACAGAACTTCAACAGAACTTCAACACACTCACTAAGAAAAACTTGCAGCATAATGAAAGATTTGTTTATGGACATGATGTTATGTATATTCAGGTCTTATTTGATCTATTTCATGTAGGTAAACATTAGATTTTATATTAAGTTTTCAGTGAAATACAAGCAGGGATCATAGTAAATTGTAGATCTCTCCTGCCATCAATACACTGATGAGCTCAGAGAGAAGAGCTCCTAGTTCAAAGGGCCCTTTCTAGACCCTGTATCACAAATGTAAACAACCCTGAGACGCTCTTAGAAGCAAAGACAAATTCTTCTAAAATTGAAATGTATTAAATGAAATTCAACACTACATGATCGAAGGAAACATATAATATTTTAATAGTATTGACAACTACTGTTTTAAGATAGTAGAATAAAGCATTTCCTCACTTCTTAAATGTTACGTGAGGTGATCAAACAAAAAAATATAATTTCAAAAAATTTGCAGGAAACGTGAAACATATATAATATATATACATATAACATAGTAGAATTTGTTACATATGTAATTTGTTATATTTACATATATATTAGTGAAATTTGTTTTAGACCATTTTTAGTTGAATTAAGTGAGTTTTGTTACTGACAAGTTCTGAATACACTCAGGGTAGTAATCTTCTGATAGACATAAGGTTTACAGATATTTTCTCACATTCTGTAGGTTTTCTTAGTCCTATTGGTCATTCATGTCAAAATATCTAAAAGGATTTTGAATATAAAATGAGATAGAATTTAAAATGCTGGCTGTACTATTTTGTGTTGCTCATCATCCATTACAATAAATAAATAAAACATCATGATGTCCTACATGAATAAAGACAGCTCTGTATAAGTCAAAAATAAGAGTAATAAAAGGTAGAGTGGAATCAATGGTGACTTTGTACAAAGAAATGTAATAAAATAATATTTTACATGAATCCAAATGAATGAATCATACAAACATAAATATGAACATCAAACTTCAGGTAGAGATACTGCAAGATCCTGATCAGGGGGAGGGAGGGGTGAGAGAGAGAGGAGGGGGAGAGAGAGAGAAGGAGAGAGGAGATGATCATTCTGCTTTTTTGAACAAGGAAATCTTGACTTTGCTACAATAAGTTAATGCTGAAGACAACATGCTAAATGAAACAAAGCAGATACAGAAAGACAAGGAAGGTAGGGTTGCATCCGCAGAGAGTATGAAGTAAAAAAGCTATAAAAAGTGAAGAGTTAATGGCTGTTGTGAAGAGCTGGTGACGTAACAGTGACCAAAGGGAATGCTACACTTTCAGTTTCTCAATATGAATAAGCTTTGAGGGTGTAATTGCGGAATGAGTGTATAGTTAACGGTGTTACATTGCAGAATTATCAGTTGATAAGGGGGCAGATTTTACATGTTCTCAATATGTGTGTATGAGAGCGTATACTGACACACACACCCCAAAATATAGGAGTAGTGATTATGCAAAGTGATATTTTGATCATTTTGTGAAGTGTTCACTATGCATGTGTATGTTTGAAACTAACCTATATACCTCAAATACACAAAATTTTTCTCAATTACACTTTCATAAATAATAAGATTAAAAATACATTACAACCAGGCACCTTGAGTCTCACAGAAATCTGTGAGACTCTTATCTCCAGGAAACTACTCAGAAAAGTTGTGCTGTGGCTCAAATGGTACGGCAGAGCGACAGCTCCTAGGCCCTGAGTTCAAGCCCCAGGACCAGCACAAAAAGAAGAAAGGAATGGATTATCTTTATCATTTTTTCTATAAAAAGGAAATAAATATTGTGTAGGATTATAGAAATTTTTGTTACATATCTCAGGTCATTTTGCTTCTGACCTATGCAATCTTTTGCTTCAAGTCGCAGAAATAGAACAAAGTCACTCTGCCACGCTTCTTTCGTTAGGAATTTCTTAGGAATAAAGCCCCTTTCAAACTCACAGAACATTTTATCTTTTCCTATGTTGAGTAATGTCGTAAGTTCTAACACTGATGCACTTCTTTCAATGTATTTTATGTGTCATATTTATATATGAAATTAGGGGAAAAAACCAGTTTCATGGATAAATGGAAAGATAAAGAGAGACCTTCTCAGGTCTTATTCTTATGCCCAGTTTCTTGAAAGTTAATACAACACTCTCTCATCTTGAACTTTCCACTACTTCTGAGTTTCTACCAATAACTGAGTATGGGAAAATTTTTTCTAAAAGTTTAAAATAGTCTCAGTTTCAAATATTCTACTTCTGACATGGCTTCTATTCCAGGAAATGGCTCCCTTTACTGACTTAACCCTAGCTTTTATTCGTTTATTTACTCCCACTTTCTTTTGTTTGATTTATACGTCTGGCATGCTACCATCAGATATTTATTCTCAGACAATCTATTCCTATTTGTCACAGCATTTAGAGCCAAGGAAGTTGGTGATTGCAGAAGGAGAGATGCTGATGTACTGTTATAATTCAAGGCTGCATTGGGAGATATGTGCCCACATCAGGAGAGGAAAGCATAACCAATTCAATTAAAACAATGTTAGAGATCTGTAGGTGCAAGGCATACACCTGTTCTGGGGGTAGAATAATGACCAAGAAATTGATTTTCCTTCTAAAAGTTTTCATGGTTTCAGAATAGCTTTGAGGCTAATTTATCTGGCCACTGTAGCCAACCAGTATGCTTGGATGAACTATGGTGTCATTTTATTACAAATGTCTTTAAATGAAAGGAGCTAGGGTTGTTTAATGATTGTTTTGTGTTATAAAAGCATTTTCCTGGACTTTCCTCACAAATGCACATCACAGATCCTCACTGGCGTAATTCTGTTTCAAATCAGGCTAGCTGTTATAAAACTCCTCTCCTCTGCTCCACAAACTTCCAACTTTGTGATCTATGCCAGATCCAAGAACTCGGAACCATTTTGAAGTCACATGCACATGTTTGCCTTGAATTCAAAAGAGTCTAACAGCAATCTAGTACTGGAGATGAGCCAAATTTGAATAAGCACAAAAATGGATGGAAATACCGAGGGGCAGAGCTGAGGCTGAGATGAAGTTGGCTGAGCGCATAGCTGAGTTGAGAATTCAGAATTAGGCAGAGAATTAAGGGATGCAGAGGACTGTGTGGTGTGATGTAGGCAACAGGAACACAATGTGGAGGTGAAGTGCTCAGCAGAGTCCACCTTGGCTGGGTCACAAGGATGACCAGTCAAGGAGAAGGCAACCATCGAGGTGGAAGCAGCATGGCCAGGAAGGCTGGCGGTGGGCATACTCAGCTTGTGTAGACCTTAGAGATTATCTGATACTTCTTCAGCTTCTTCATGCATGGGGCAGCACCTCTGCCAGCGAGTGGACAGCATGGAGTCTCCGCACATGACAATGATCATAAACCAAGGCTATACATAGGACAGTCCCAACGACAATTTGCTATGACATTGGATTTGTGTGTTTTAATTTTGATGCTGGTTTCGTGCACACTGATCCTGAAACAAAGAGGGTTGAACCAAATCAAATTCATCTCTCCCCTTAACAGTGCCACATGAGTTTTTTCCTCGCACTTCCATGCTTCACCGCAGGGCTGAGTGATTCGGAGCTAACCACGTGCTCTGCATATGGAGTCAGTGTTCTTTCTGCCCATGTGGCACATGAGCCTCGTACAACCAACGGAAAACCAAAAAGTTTAAGTCTAAGGCAGTGTTTCTTTTTTATAACTCAATGAACAATTAGCCTAAGTCCAGATGTATCTTCCAGGCAAGGCTGATACTGCAGTTTGTTCCTGAGCAGCGATTGCCTTCCAAAAATCTAGGCTCAAATAGGGAAACAGCTTCAGTCTTCATCCATTTGATGTTTGGACTATACCAGGAAAATAGAGTGTTCCCAGTTGATACCTGGACAAGGTGTGATTTCTGTGTCTTGAAGAATAGTTGGTGTTGCATTTCTTTAAGTTAGTCAAGACTAAAGCCAGCAGCAGATTGATGTCACTAATGACCAGCTAACTAGGGATATCAGACCATCCTTAAAGCAAATTTGGGATGTGTGATATCATTATGCTGCAATGGAATTCCCCAACGTTATTCTCATTAAATTGCCTACTGTTTCCTTCCTTTGGTATGTGTGTTTTTAATGAACATACATTATATATTTCAGATAATTGAGCAACTCTGAGGCTTGCAATTTAACCTATGCTGCTGTAGAAAATTCAATGACTAAAAATCATGATTATGTATTTTTTATTAATTATACTGAATTTACCATAAAACCAGATTGCCAGACTAATGTCTTAAAAATTGGTAAAGTTGGGCTGGGATGTAGCTCAGTGGCAAAGCGCTTGCCTAGCAAGCGCAACGTCCTGGGTTTGATCCCCAGTACCAAAAAAGAAAAAGACAAAAAAATTTGGTAAAGTTATAGATGATGATTATATGTATCTTCGGTGTATAATTTTATCTACAAATGGATGAATTTTCCATCCAATGTATTCATACACATAATAATAACTCTCTTCTCTTTGTGCACTTGACAATTTTTTCTCAAGTGAGGATAGGTGAGTATAACATGGCAACCTTCTTAAAGTCACTAACTTAAAACCACAAAATTGAGGGCTGGGAAGGTGGCTCAGTGGCAGAGTGCTTGCCTTGCATGCATGAGACCCTGGGTTCAATTCCTCAGCACCACATAAGCAAAAAGATAAAAGCCGAAAGTGGCACTGTGGCTCTCAAGTGGTAGAGTGCTAGCCTTGAGCTGAAGAGCTGAGGGACAGCGCCCAGGCCCAGAGTTCAGGCCCCACAACCAGACCCCAAAAAAATTTTAAAAATACCCCACAAAATTGTAAACACTACAGAAGTTTCAAAATATATACAGAGATTGAGCCTTTGAAAATAGAATCAAGATATTTTCAATAATGGACAAACAATACTTGTAAAATGATTATAGTATGAAAAATAAAAGCATATTATTAATACTTTGTCCACAATTTCTGTTTTGTTTCTGGTTTACATGTATGACATGTACTTCAGAGAGAGGACAAGAAGAATGTGAAAGAAGAAAATATTCTAAAGACTTCAATATTCCTTATATACTAGGCACAGTTCAAATGAATTATGAATAATTATTATTATACTTGCTTTAAGCATATACAAATAGTAACATTATCTGCTTGATTGTAATAATTAAAATCATTGTATAAAATTATTGCATTGAATGCATTTAAAGTTTTATTTCATTAGCTGTGAAAAAATAGTAACATATAATTAAAATAATCCTATGGAGAATATAAAAATACAGATAGTCTGGTGTTATTCTATAAATTTTACAATTGAGGGAAGGGCCTCAAACAGTGTTTCTTCTCAGTGCAAGTTCTGTGAGACTTAGGAAATGGTACCATCTTTAAGATTTCTTCTGAAAAAATATTGACACCCTCTTCTCCAAAGTCTGCTGCAGACCGGGTGGCAAACAGAGATATATTACATTGACGAATGACTCAAACTCTCTCCTTAACTCTGGTAGAGAGTTGCTGGCTTTAGCTGGCGAACATTTGGCTCTTTTTAACCCACTGAAAGGTCCCATATTCTACCTTCCCTTGAGGGGATTTTAAATCCTTTGATGAAGGAAATGGGCAGAGAGTTGCAAGTCTAAGTGAGTTTTTACATTTGCATATGTACATAATATATATACATATATGTATTTGTACCTATTTGCATGAATACATGCATTATCTATTATGACACATTCATAAATATTTAACTAAATGTGTGTATATATGTGTGAGCAAATAAAACATCACAAAAGAAGTTTTACATATGTGTTGTAAGGATTAATGGATGCAGATAATTTACTGCAGAAGATTTTGTTCTCTAATTGTTATTTTTATGGTTATTTTGTCTTTGCTAGCTACCTACTTGGGAATATTATCTTCTTCATTCTAGATAATTAAGCATCACAAAAGTGTTTTATTTGTATAAGGCACATTTCTGACATGATTAAAAATACTTGCACTTCCATAAAAAATAGCCCATATATAATTTTAGGTCATTGTAAGAAATATCAAATACAATTATCTAACCCTAATACATGTACCATATTTTCTAATCCTGGGGTCTACAGTCCTTTACTTTGTGTTAAGTAAATGAAAAGACTCAATAAAACAAATGCAGTGCTGAAGTTATTCTATCTCTCTATAATTCCTATTTCAGCAGAATACTATCACCTCTATGGTTACCTCTTTTGATTATCACCTGCGTTTGAATGCAGTCAGGCCAACCGTGTCTGACTATCCTTTGACTGCCTTTAAGCAGGAGTGGACTTAGCTTTGGTCATGTCAGTAGCCATGGCAACCGCAGACCTCAAAGGCAAAGTGTGTGCTGTGTCAGAACTTCATGATCTCTCCTTAGAGGCCTCTCCATGGGTTCCTGCTGGGGCAAGGAGAGGCATCAATCGTGGCCTCCAGTGGGGAGGAGATTGCAGACCCTGCCTGTAGCTGGCAGACATGGAGGCAGGAGAACTTTGTTGAGAGACGTAAATCTAGCCTTGAGTGTATTATTTTTATTCTGGGGTATATGGAAAGAGTGAAGCCTACAATACCTATAAGAAAGTGTCATGGGAAGGAGAAATGTTGAAGTGTGGGAAGGGAATCGCTGAGTCAGTAATTCCAAATGCTTCATCTAGATTCAAATACATGTAGTTTTTAGGTAATTATTTAAAGAGAATTTTAGTGACATTACACAGCAGTGTAGCACCATTCGCTCTGTTTGGATGCATGGCCTGATAATTTGGGGCAAAGATATAACCTACACATCACTGCAGTCAAGAGAAATTTCAATGAAATCTCCAAACTTCCCTGCTGTGGAGTGATTGTGTCTCTTTCCTCAGGCACTGGTCACTGCTGTGATGGTTCTTTCTGTTACAGTCTTTCCTGTCTTTGTAATGACATTAATATTTATTTACACAGCAAATGCTTTAAGGTTAGCTTATATGAAAATACAAGATGCTTAGGGATAGACCTATTTAACAATTGTTATCATCAGTACTTCTAAATTTAACAAATTCAATATCTCCTAATCGAAAGCATCTTTGACAGTCTTAGGTCAAATTTTATTTTGTTTAAATGAGAAAGGCCTGAGTAACCAATATTAATTTTTTCAAACATGCAAAACAATGCCTTCCAATGACTTTACTTCAAGGCTGGATTAAAGTCACAGCGCTCACCTGGTGTATATTTGCATAATGTAACAGACATGCAAGGGAACAGAACTGATACTGAGTACAGGGAAAGACTCACACACGAATGAAATCAATTGGTTTGGAGAAAGATAATTCAATGTTGAATGTTGGGTTCCCTACAAAACGAACTAAACAAAGAGACTTCTCATTAACAAACAACTCACTCTTAAGTTAATGGAGGCCTTGGAGCTTATCTTATTAATCTTTAAGAGCACATGTAATACTCATAATTTATACATTTATCCCTAAGTGTGTTACATTTTCATATAGAAGCAACTGGTATTTCACTTTGTAAATGTCAACTGTTGATAATGTATTGTTAACAGATAAAACTTGAAATATCTATGAAATAATTGAATCACACTTCCGTTGTTAGCTTTTCTGTGGCTTATTGATTAGTTCTGCAAGGAGAATTGTCATATGTATAATAAGAAGCTATGATCTTCAGTATAACAGTAGATATCTTGATTATTTTTATATTCTCAAATTCCTCAGCAATGTGTTTTGTGGGGGAGAATTGTTTTTTTTTTTGTTTTAGCAAGGATTTATCTTAGTATGACAGAATCAAGTAAGGGTAAATGGAGAACTATTTCCTGGGGTCTTTACGAGAGATGGTGTAAAGTCTCTAGCCTTGTGCTCAGCACTGCGGGTTCTATTCCACTGCCTCCCTCCAGTAGTGGGAGGTGAAGGGAATGGAAGGAAGACAGGTTGACATCTTTAGCTGATTACCCTATTTTGACAGAAAACGTTAAACTTTCATCATTAAGTATATTATCAGTTGTAGGTACATCTTTGTAGAAGTGTTTCATATTGGACAATTATCTATTTAAATATTTACAATATCAGGAAATAATACATATGTTTCTTAAATGTGACTTTGGCACACAAAATACCTTAATTTCCTTAATACTGCTTCTCTTTGTACATAAAAAGTGCGTTTATATGAAGACCATCTTTTTTTAATGAATAAATGTTATTCTATCCAAGTTTGCAGATAAGGTTTTCTTGTTTACTCTGCATGCAATATATATCCCAAGGCAAAAATGAAAAGTATCTGAATTATATATGATCAGGTCTACCAGTTTCTATCCGTGCCGGCTCCCGCTGTATCTCTGTGACAGCACATACATTCTCTCCTCTTATATTTTCTTATTTGCCCGGAAGAGTGTTAATTTTTAATTATTTCCCCATATATACATTTCCAACTTACCTTTTGATGTCATCTTATAGTGTGCAGATGATTTTTACCTCTCAATTTATTAAGTCCATGTCCTTATAGAGAATAAGGAAATCTTCTCTTCATTTCTTATCAAGGGGTGAAGTAAATGTAGATGTGCATATAGTTATATTTTTATTTGTATTCATACACTAATTCAAGGTAAATTCCTAAATGTATAGTAAAAACAAGAAGCATTTAATCCTGAGTGTTCTCAGTTAAACTGCTCAAATTAATGTCCAGCAGGATTGGACCT
The DNA here is from genome assembly GCF_000151885.1 of Dipodomys ordii. NCBI lineage: Eukaryota > Metazoa > Chordata > Mammalia > Rodentia > Heteromyidae > Dipodomys > Dipodomys ordii. The sequence continues at coordinate 16,796,232 of NW_012267259.1, read as the reverse complement.
CACAATGCTTATGGAGCAAGGTTCTGTCACAGCTGTCTGTTTGCCCTAATGTTGGTGTTACTAGCCTTTGAATGTAGAACCTCACTCTTGCTAGGCTGTTTATCTACCACATGAACCATGACTCTAGCATTTTCCTTTTGTTTAGTATTTTTTCAGACAAGGCCTCATCTTTCCCCTGCCCAAGGCTGATGTCTAGAATCCTACCTAGACTTTCAGAATAGCTGGGATCATAGTGGTAAAGGACCATATTTGGCTTGTTTGTTGAGTTGGGTCTCTAATTTTTTTTCTCAGGCTAATTCTTGAACCACCATCTTTCAATTTTCACTTACTGATTACAAATATGTTTGATGGCAGCTAGGGACCTACATATTTTATTATTTTGATATGTCTAAGAATTTACAATATTAAAAAATACATGTTTCTTAAGTGCCCACAAAGTACTTTAATTTCCTTAATACTGCTTTTCCTTGTACACAAAATGTACATTTATATGAAGACCATCTTTCTTAATGAGTGTAAGGTATTCTCAAAATAATCAATATGATGCTCTCTTTAACAAGAGAAATAGTTAACACCTCCTTCTAGTCCTCACTAATCTTTATACACCACTAAATCGCTACCACAGTGTCGTTTACCCAATTTAATTTGTATAATGTACAACGGAAACAGTTTGGAAGACATCAGGGGCCACTTACTTTTATTTTCTAAATTAATTTTCTCCTAACCAGAGCAGAATAAAGAGAAAACCAAAATGCACAATAAAAATAAATCCAATTTTAAAAAATATCTTTATAAAAACCCTAAAGTTGCTCTCTGGAGACCTTTTAGCACTTCAGAAAACGTTTTTTTTTTGTTTTTTTGTTTTTTTTTAAAGGAAGGATCTTTCTTTTTCATCAAAATTTTAATTTAAAAAGTTCAAGCAGCCACCAACAGACAAATAAACAAGGTAAGCCTGAGGGAGAGACAGCGTAATTACCAGAGCTCTGAGTCTGTGAGCTGTGTCTGCAGACATTCATCTCCCTGGAGAATTTTCACACCTGCTTACCCAAGTAAATGCCCATTAGACGTGATTTTGCCTGTGCCTGTTAGCACAGATGCATGAGCCCTTTTGCCTAGAAACGTCTTCTTTGTGGTGGGTTTCCCCATCAAACCTAACCTTCCACCAGCATAGGGGAGAAGGAGTCCAAGATGCTAAAGAACCTGAGAGACACTTTTTGTTTAAGACTTATTCTTCCAGCACTATCAACTATCATGTAAGTATCTTCAGATTTTATTTTTTGCATTTTCCCCTATAGTTGAGGATTGAATGAAAGACTCTTACCATTGTAGTTATGACTCCAGCTCTTTAGTTCTTTTTTTTTTCTTTTTGTTTATTTGTTTGTTTTTGGCAGTGTGACACTGTCTGTCTAGCTAATGTTGCCAGGCCTTGGCCTTGAACTCAAGGCTCTCTTCCCTCCATCCCCTGAGTGCTGGAGATGATTGGTCTGGGTCAGCTAAAGAAGATAATTTTTAAACCCTTCTTTTCTTCTGTATTTTTCACCTCTTCTCTCCATTTTCCTTCCCACATTGCAGACTCTATCATAAACATATTAGCCACAAATATAGTTCAGTGTAGTCTCAGCAAATTAACAAGTATTAAAAGAAAGTCATTGTCTTTTCTTCCTTCTTCCTTCTGAAGAGCTGTGGCTGCCCCTTGAAGTCTCTTTAGATGTACCCAGTGGTGGGAGTCAGCGGGTTGGTTTTCTGAAGTGTTTCCTTCACAATCATGATATTTGGATTGAAGTTTTATTTTCTGGTACTGGGAAAAGTGAACAGCTAGAACAAGTGTTTCCAGCATTGTGTGTGTCACAGCATTTTAGCTTGGTAATACACCATTGATTATACTCTGTCCATGGAGAGCACCATAATGGAGACAGGCAGGAAGGAAATAGGCCAGCATGGCTTGCTGACTGACCACAGGAGATCAAGCCCCATTGTGCCCCAACCAAGCAGGGCAAGGTACAAAGCACAAATGTAAGTTTCAATCTGGACTCTGGTGACATGAAATTAATACGATCCACTCTATAACCAATATGTCAAAATTCCATCATGCATTTAAACTATTCTTTTAAAGCCCTAAGCACTTAAGAAAGTTATGTTTTGGGAACCAGTTACCTACAGGTAAGGTATTTGTGCAGGGTGAGCTTTACATCATAATGCAAAAGGACGTGGTCAAGTAGAATAGCTCCCCATGCCATTGCTTTATATATACAAGAGAGGTTAGAGAAGGAGAGAAGAGGAGGAAGGGTACACTGAAAGAATTACAGATAGGATTTTTAATCCATTTTTTCCCTAGTTTCCAGGTTCCATGTGTCAGCAAGGCATCAGGAGCATATTGAACAGTAAATTTGGTGCCTCATGGCAAATGCAATGGAGTTAAAAATAATAGTAATAAAGGATAGGTACCGGGCAAAATAGAACCCAGGAACGAGCCTACATAGTCTCAGCTCCCACTTTTTACCCTATCTCAATAATACCATCAAAAGAGGAAGCCATCACCTGACAGAAATCACTTGAGGGAGGAAAGATTTATCTTGCTCCTGGTTTCATTTTGTCATGGAGGGGGATGAGAAAGTCCACAGCATGGTGGACAGGAAGCAGAGAAAACAAGGCCAAGAAAAGGCTGTGTCTACAGTGCTCTGGCTCCTTCCTAAGTAGTTGCTAGTTCCTAACCTTCAGTACCTTCCATGATGCCATCTCATTATAATTAATCCAGGAAATAACCCATTGATTAGCCCAGAATTAAGGACCCTCACTAGCATTCCTAGAAGTGTGCTTTAATAATCTCCTGGGAGTTTCCCAATTCAAACAAGTTACTAATGGTAAAGAATCAACATTCTAGGAAAGAAGCATGAAGCGATTTAATAGAAGAGAAAGTAGCTCTATGTGAATATCAGGTCCTTCCATAGAAAAACAGAAATCTAAGGTCTAGATTGTCCTTCCTTGAAAGGAAAGGGGTCAAGTACAGTATATTGTTGATAGAAACATTCGGCTTTCAATCTTTCTTGGAAAAGGTTGGTCCCTGCAATTTTGCAGAGTGAGAAAACCATGTGTCCTTCTAGGGAGGAGTGATGTGTAGTTGACATTCATTATTGACAATCCGTTTTGTCCCTTCCAATCCATTTCTAGCAATGCTTGTGGGTAGCATAGCCACATCCAGGCCTGGAGGCTGCTCCACCAACTTACACGTCCATATCAATGCACATGCAGAAGACAAATTTATGTTTAAAGATAATTGAAGACCTCATGTTCCCAGGCTTTCTAATGATAATGACCCTTTTAAAAAATAATCCACATTGCCATGAGATTTAATTCAATTACATGACAAAAGTAAGATTCTTATTACAAAATTCATTTCCTAGAATTATTTTCTCAACAAGATTTAAAGTGTCAGAATTTAATTTCTTCCAAAATTCACATGTAATTTTAAATCATTCTTGTAATTAGACTTTCATTATAAATTTATTTACAAAATTAATAGCTTTAAATGCATTTGATAAGAAAACTCAAGAGGCTAATTCCATATCACATATTACCTAATTTATTGTCACAGTAATAGATATTATCTAGAATGTACTGATTTTTTAATTTATCTGAATAAATTATACTTTTTAGGAGGAGCAACATATTCTTAAGTTTTCAACAAACAAGTGGAAAATCAAAATAGACATATATTTTTGGACTTATTTTTCTTTAATAATTCATTATGACACTTATGTTAATGAAACTCGTCATTTGAAGAAAGTGTGATAGTAGAGAGGACATTTTATTAAGTTAGGCTTAATCTAACAGCTTAGCATTTTCAGAAAAACCTGCTAGATATTTTTGCTATCAAATTAGAGAGTCTTCTATTTTTAAACAACTCATCAATTTCATTTTTGTTGCTTTCTATTAAACTCTCTCTCATAAATTTCAAAGCTTTACCTGTGCAAGATGAAATCTTTCTTCTCTTGCAATCCCCTCATATTTTATGACCTGAGTATTTTAATGTAGGAGACAGCATGTCATGGAATTGAACTCCATAATACTGGATATAAAAAAAAACAGTGTTTTACTTCCAATGTTAAAATTTACAAGCTATTATGATTCTAATGACTTTGTCTAACCCTAGATGTGGTTTTTGTATATCTGTCAACCAAGATCATGGTACCCATCCAAAGTTGTTATTAAACATTGATAACAGTGTTTTGGTGTTGCAGTGATTACTATGATAGTGAAATATTATTACAAAATATAACTTTCATAAGCCTCTTAAAATGTCAGGATTCCAAAGCCAGCTCTGAGGAACTACGTGTACACTGTAAACAGTAGATAATAGAAAAGCAAATTCATTTTCTTTGTCACAGGTCTGTTGAATAAATGGCAAACTAATGCTACAGAATGGGCAAAGAATGTGAGATATTTTTCTTCTTTTAGTTATTCATATTTGAGCCAGTGTAAAGGACCTGTTTGACCGCAGGATCTGAACTATATCCCAGACGTTTAGCTCATTACACAACTCCTTTCTGATGGACCTACATTAGAACAATGGTGCTGGTAGCTCACACATGTAATCTTTGCTACTCAGGAGACTGAGATCTGAGGCTCATAGTTCAAAGCCAACCTGGGCAGGGATAATCCATGAGACACTTATCTCCAATTAACCAGCAGGAAACTGGAAGTAAGGCTGGGCTCAAAATGGTAGAGCTCTAGCCTTGAGCAAAAGAGCTCAGGGACAGCACTCAGGTCCTGAGTTCAAGCCCCACAATCAACAACAAAAAAGAAAAAGAAAAAAATTGGCTTAGCTGTTTTTGAAATATCTGCATTGTCTCCTTGAAAATCGTAAGTTAAATGTTCCACCCTTTGCTTTATAGTTAAATTTGAACTCTGAAAATCTCGTTTCTCCCAGATTTACATCCTCATTTCTTTCTTCTTTGCAATAAAAATATAACAATGGGATGTTATTTTGTTCCAATTCTTTGCCACTCTGTCAACCAATATTTCACAATGCACTAACACCTAAAATTTCCAGGCAGATCTTTTATGTGAACTTCAAGTGAACCTGCAGGTACCCAAAAGCACCAGGCTACAGTTCAATATGTGAGCCCTTGTGATTTGATGTATAAGGCAGTATGTGAACTACGGGCTTCTCTGCTTTTATTGTTGAAGTCATATTCACAACTCAAGCCAAACAGTTTCTTTTCAAAGTTAATGTACTCAAGTGGATGCCAGAATAAAGAACACCATGAAAGCAATCATAAATCTTATAAGGCTCTGCAGAATTTTTGGCACTGCCTGCATCCAAATAAAGACTTTCCTGTTTTTACGTTAAAGGCTGTGTTTACAGGCTGATAAATGGCATGTGTACAAAAATCCATTTTTGTGCCATTCTTATGCAAAATTAGCTTTTAGCAAAGAAGGAGATGTCTGTATTGCCACAGAGTTTGAAAGAGGAATCATCTTTTTCTTGCAGGCCCTGCTTCTCCTTTGGGAGAAGCTAAGAAAGTTTTCATACACTAAGGATCAAAAGATAGCAAAGGAGCAGACTTTAAGAAAGAGGTTTAATCAATAGTGGATGATGGGTGAGTGATGCATTAGTTTAATGAATCATGATGGATAAAGGTTAGCTTCTTATCTAAAAAGGGAATTCCAGAAAAAAATCTAGCCAAGAACTTTCAATTTGCTATACTCAAGATGATTCCTACCTCTTTCCAATCACTTCTCAGCCACTTTTACCACTGTATGTATCACCAAATGTAACTTAATGTTTTATTTGTATACTTATTTAATAATTTTAAGGCATTTCAACTCATCTATGTTAGTATATGGAGAGATTTCTTTCTTCGGGGACCTTGTCTTGTGTGTATTTTAATTAGAAAATGTTATTATTTTTATTTTTCATACACAATTTTGGATCTGCAATTAGTGACAGCTTCAATATATAAAACTTGGTTTTTGGCATGGTAATATTAACTTAATTTTTCACTGCAAATTGCTGACACAAAGACTAAGTATTTTTATGTGAGATTGGAACTAATTTGTTTAGAATTATTTTGGCAGGGATGTGACATTAAAAAAGCAAAACATGAAAAAAACTGAGTACAAATTTGAATTTTAAACTTAAATATTATTTTCTCAAAGCAGTTCATCTTTATTTTGGCAAGACCCAAATGACCTAGAAACTTTTAATTAGAACATTTCAAAATGTAGAAAGAAACAGTTCTAAAAGACAAACGTATCAATTATTGAATAGCATTTTGTTTGGATATAGATAATTCATTATACATGCATAAAAATATAAGCATACAATCCATTTATTTGATGGATTAACTCTTCCTTCCTATCATTAAGGAGACAAACAAAGAGGACATTTGAACCAGCTTCTGGCTAACCTGTGAGCCTAGAGTCACCACCATGTATTTCCCCCATTTGAGACATAGTATACAAAATGCATGGATATAACCTTTATTTACAATGGAAAGAATATAAATTAGAGATATTACAAGGCTCTGAACACCTGACTCCCACTTTGCTGGAAAATGGCAGTGGTCATTTTGTGGTATCTCAGCACACAGGGCTGTGAAGGCAGGGTCTCACTATTTCCTGTAGCGCCCCTCTTCTAATCCTGCTGCAGCCACATTCAAGCGTCAAACATTCCAATCAAAGCCTAACGATGGATATGTATTATATATTTTGTTTAAACAGCAGAGAAGCGTCTAGTAAATCCACTCGTAATCACTCTATGACATGCTTGTCATAGAGCATGTATGATTCAATAATAAAGAGAACATAGGCATTACTCTAGAGAATTGCTCAGGTGGACTATGTTAAATCTACAGGGGAGATTTGTTGGATAAGAAATAGAGTGAACATCAGACCTTTCTCTATAATGCTAAATTAATATTTAGGTTATCAAGATAAAAAATATTTTATTACAATACAAAGATAGCTACAATATCTCTTCTTCCTAAAGTACTACATAGAAGTTGACCACAGCACAAACGTGGACTTTTCTATTTTATATGCCTTTTCCAAATATTTACCTTGAATTACATTCTAATAAATAGATCACACATATACAATTAAAATGTTAGTCCTGAATTCCATAAGGCAAGTGGTAGTTTTCTTTTTTGAATGACAAACTCTGAGATAATTAATTTTACTTTGCATTAAATTATACTCTGTTCAACATGCTGTTTTACCTTCCCTTTCTAAACAATTCAAACACCATCACACAAGGTATCCTATTACTCAAATTATGCATACACAGTAATTACCAAAACTGACACAAAATTCTTGATTTGTAGTAGCTGTGTTTCCCTAATGGAGCTTGTTAATGGAACTGAATTTGTTTAGGAATGTTGTTTAATGCAATACCACTCTATATTATGTTAAATTACCACCAGACATAAAACAGAATACAGCTTCTATTGAATCTTAAATTAATCAAAGCTATGTTGAGAACTTTTTGATTTGTGATTCAATACAAATTGCAGAAAATAAACTTTGAAGCAACACAAGGGCACGTCTATATGTTGGCAAGTTAGTTGATGGATTGCTGTATGGAGGAAATTAAAATATGGGAATTTGAAAACATCTTCATCTCACAGAGCACTTGAAAATGGAAATGAAGAGCTTGTTTTGCTGAGCTTTTGTTGGTTTGTTTTCTAAAAGTGGCTTTTATCCAATGCATTTATCCAAGCACTGTTGATTCATATTTTTATACATTTTCCTTTCAATACATATTTATTCTTTTTATTCTTAATTGAATAATCTCTCTTTTGTAAATCACATGGAAAATAATTAAAATTCCTAAATTGGACAATGAAACTATCCATTCCCAGATTCTTTAGTCTTTTTCACAGGAAGTATACTTTCTATCAAATAATTCATCAGACACATTCATTAAATATTATTCATAGGACTATCTAATGGATCCACACTCTACTACTTCAAGTGTACCATAATTTATGTATCAAAAAAATCTTTCATTAGGACTTAGCTTACATTGCTCAAAATTATTGATAATATCCTATAAATTTCACATAAAGAAATAAAAATTTATTAATACTGAGCTTTAGTAGAGACAGAATAAATATTTGAAATACTATGGATTACACTATGAAAAATGATAGGGTTCTGAACCAATAGGTCTTTTTTTTACTTTTTTATTATCTTATTTTTTAATTAAGTTTTTATTGTGAAACTACAGAGGGGTTACAGTTACATGAGCCACGTAATGAGTACATTTCTTATTCAGCATTGTTGCCTCCTCCTTTGTTTTTTCCCTGCCGTCCCTTCCTCCCACCTCCTCAGCACCAATAGGTCTTTGCATGTTTCTTCCTGACCTATGGTCTTCTTTCCCCTAAGAAAATTGCCACACAATGTTTCCATATTTGTAATCTTTCTTAGAAACAGGAAGTGTTTAGAGACCCTATCAGTTATGATGGTGGAAACTCAAATAAGAAGTATCTGTCACCCTAGGCCAGGGTTGGTCTGTATAACCTGTGTGCTATTTAAAACACATACAAGCTAAATAGTCTTTATTCAGTGAAAGTCATACAAGTCTTACTTTCAAATGTAATCAGTACAATCAGAATTGTCAGAAAGGACTTTCTGAACAAAGTAACATAATTTGCTTAAATGATAAAAAATCAATCATAGAACCATGGTTTTCTATTGCAGTTACTTGAAGTTATTATGGAAAGAAATATACATTTGTCCAATTGAAAAAGTATCCTTGAACAATTACTAAGAATATGGGGTGAGGAGAAGTGGAAGAAAACAAAGAGTGGGGTAACTTTTCAAAAGGAAATGTATTCATATGACCTTACTTATATAACTGTAGCCCCAATGTACATCATAAATTTTAAATGAAAAATTACTAAGAATAGGCACAATTTTATTTTCTGTTCTACTCTAATAATCTTGAAATTGTTTCACAGCTGCTTAAATGTTAAATAAAATGCTTTGTTTTGAAATTCTAGTCTTTTAAAATTATTTCAAATAAAATAGGTCCCATTAGTATGACCCAGATTATTATTGTCTACCTTAACATAGTTAATAAATTATCAATATACTTATTGATAATATTAAGTTGATGGTTTTAATTTACATATTATATAATTAACCATCATAAATATATTTGCAATATAAAAATAAAGGGATCACATAAAGTAATAGAAAAATTAAAAGTTCAAATAAATACTTGTGCAAAATTATGTCAGACTTATTCATAACAATTGATTATACCCAATAAAGTAATTTCAAAATATTTGTTGTTAAACCTGCCAAGAAACCTTAGATATCCTGAAGTTATATTTTCAAAGATTTTTCTACATATTATATCCATTACTAAACACTATACCTGTTACATTTATTTGGAGTGTTTTCATAATAATGAAAATATTGATTGTACAAAATTTTTTCTATTACTTAAAAATTTGAAGTTACACTTTTCTTATGAAAGATATTTTATTTTTAAGTTACACTTTATTTTCTTTTTTTTTGAAATTTTTTATTGTGAAAATACCGTACAGGGGGGTTACAATTACATGGGCAAGGTAATGAGTACATTTCTTATCAAGCATTGTTTATTTTCATACTTAATCTTTCTGTTTCAAGTGAAGATAATCTCTCTGAAGTCATTGTAACTGTGTAAACAAGGTATTTAAATATAATTGTTATATGTGTTGGATCATTCTTTGCTAACTGATACCAATGCTTTTTTTCAAGTTTCCATCTGAATTTTCTTCACTACAAAGTTGCTGAGAACAGCTATACTAGTGAAAATGTATACTATGATTTTTCTATGATTTTTTTTGGTAATGGTTACATTGAAATTGTTTTCTAAATATTTAATGACATTCTTATATAAAACCATAAAACGTATTTCTGTCTCAGAGATACAACTATATTTCAGTTGAGGGAAAACTAAACCATCCATCTTTTTCCATCTATAGCAGTTGCCTTATTCTGAAAACAAAATGTAAATTGTATTGCATATGAAGTTGCTAGTCCTAAAAGTACATGAAATACCACCAATAGGGCTGTGCACCATTCTTCTTGCCATCTCCTTCCTCTACCTTTTCCTTCTATTCAAATTTATGGTAGTGCTCAGTCCTCAGGAGCTCAAACTATGATGGGGGAAGGGTCGGCTTTCACTATGGTCAGGAGCGGTGGAGTGAATTATTCTATGATCTCCAAAACCTTGAGGTACTATTATTATAAAAATAAGTAGTAAATTTAGGGTAAGGAAGGAATAGGTCTATAAATTAATAAGAGAATAATATGAAACAAAATAGATTAAAAAAAACCAGCATACAGAGACTGGCGTTCAGGGAAAAAACCGTAAAATTAGAATTTTATTTTCTTCTGTATTCTGTGTGGTAATAATATTCCATCTAACTTTCTTGCAACTAAAGACTTCAGGTCCAGAATTAATGTACAATGAACATCATTTTGTATCAACAGAATTCCCACAAGAAGGAAAGATTGTAAGATAAATAGGGGGAACAAAGCCTTGAAAATCAGACCCGAATAATGAGTTTGCTACTGAACTTGTTTTCAGGAAGATTGGATCTTCTCAGCCTTGTAGGTACAGAAATACAGCTTTGCTCTTGCCTAGGTGTAGGTGGGAAATGAGGTTCTCAGGAACGTCAAAATCCTCAAAGGGAATCATTCAAGTTTGACTAAAACTTGAAATTTGCCCCCTACACGCATCATGTCGTGTCATCCAATTTGCATATTCAAAACAATGGAACAAATGTCCATTTTTTCCTCTTGTGTCTCAACTACTCTTTGAGAAATTGACCTTTACTGAGCTGCCCTTGGTACCACTTTACACCAATCTGAACAGTGCTTTTTGGATTTGACTTTTAAAGTCTATATTTTTCTATGCAGTTAAAGTTAAAATGTGTTTTTCACATTTAATAATAAAGATAGATGTTGTAAGTTACCAGAGTGTGGAAGCTAAGACCATCCATAAGGATGGATGGAAGAGATAAATGCAGGCTTTTAAGATCCTCAGCCCCAGAATAGAAAGGTGCTTAAGTTTAAAGCTCATTTTAGTAAATATCTTTAAGAATATTTCATTACCTAGCTTCAGATCAAATTAAAATAAATGACACTTTCAGACCCTACTGCATTCTTCTAAGGAAGCCATAGGATTAAAAAGATTTATGCTGTTGTAATAAATATACTTGATTCCATTGACTGGATCATTTCTCTTTCCAAACCAGGCAGTGAATTGGAGTTTTGAAGTTCATGGCAGAAATCTCAAATGAAGTGGGCAGAGAGTCACAGAGTCTCCATTCTTTTTACATTTTACCCATGTCTTTGACAAAGTGTTTCCAAGATTTTAACTGATTTGGAGTAAAGCATTCCCATTAAATCTGAAAACACATTATAGGATACCTTATACATGAATTCTTAATATATTTATACAGTGTTTAGTTTTTCTGATTACTCTAGTATACAATACATTAATATGTCATTTATGCATTATTTGTATAGTTACAAATTTTGCTAAAATTTTGAAATTCAATTTTTATCATATGTATAAATGGAAACTTTTATCAGATGCTTAGTCTGAAGAACTTGGATGCATGCTATTTGTGTAAATAGGTATACAGATATATATATATATATATTTATATTTATATATACATATATAATCTATGCAATGTAAGTGAAACTATTAAGTGCAATAAACCAGACACAAAAAGACAAACATGAGATGATCACATATACAAATGTTGCATATATACATAATATAAACAAATATATTACATAAGATAACCATATTTATCCTTACAATCACCCTATAAATTCAGAATTCTTCTGATTTTCCCTAGGCCATTTCAGTGTGAGAGTTGTAGTCAGAACCATGATTTCTCACTGATGCCTTGCATTCTTGGACAGCTTATTTGATGTGCTCCTGGAAAAAGAGAAATAATTACAAGCACATTTGGCATCATCCACTATCAAAATGTTTAAAGCAGTTAAAAGATGGAAAATAAAGCAATAGTTAACTTGCAAAATTGTCAAAAGCTTTTTTTTATTACAAAAAGAGACTTCTTTCATTTTAGCTCTTAAAATTTACTCATTAAATAAGTATACAAAATAATAGGCTATGTTGTGAAGTTCTCATATATATAGATATATATATGGTTCTTAATGAGTCATATTGAAAACCATCTTCTAGGAAGCCTGCTGTAAGCTGGTACCTTATGGGCATTCTCTTCTCAAGGAAAATCTTCCACAGAGTCTCACCATTCACAGTCCTGTCTCTAGACAGGAGCCCTATCCTATTGCTTTTCTTAAAAATTCTCCCACCTTGGTTTAGAGGAAATGAGTTCAATCTCACTCCTTATTGAGATAGTTTTGAATAACATATTACTCAAGGGTATAATTTTTTCCAGTGAAACAGTTTAGTTGTACATTAATGTGCATAACAGTATATATATATATATATATATATATCAAACTTTACGTATATAATTTTATCTAGTGAGAGCATGTAACACAATGGAGGTCAAAGTACCATAGTCATAAACAAATCTGTCTATAGAAATATTAGCTATCAAATGTGTGGTTTCAATGAATTTTGAAAGTCTCAACACAAAAGTTAACATGTCACTTTCTTTGCTATAGAGGATATAATATAAACATTCAAAGTTTAATGCTTTGAATTGGACTCCTTATGAAACACCAGAATTCTCTTTTGTAGGTTTGTATTATAAACTTTGCTTTATTTTACAAAATGTGATTGTTCTTAAGTAAATAATATTTCATCATCATATCTCATTTCTTGGTTAAGTGTTTAGAAGTTTCACTTTTTTCTTTTTATTTAATATTATCTTTAAGTAGTTGCACAAACAGTTTATGAATACAATGCATCTTTCTCACTTTTTCAGCGAGAATTGCTCCGGCTGCTAGAAAACATTCTGGATTTCTTTCCTCCCTTTTCAGGCTGGTTTGAAAGTGAACAATTGAATTATTTGGACCCCTTTTAAAAAAAACTGCTTGTAAACCTGACTTTTTAAGTTTACATAGGGGGTGTTGACACTAGTGTTAATGAGCATCCTTAAGAAATGATTACAGTGAAAACTCGGGGCTGGATCGCACTTGACTTTATGCTTTGAGTCACCTCCACAGGTTTCCTTCTCATTAAAATAGAAGGTTTGATGAACTTCAGCGATGATTTAGAACAGAAATAAATCTGTGGTTATTGAAGTGTACATTATTAAAATGTTTCAACAGAAGCCACCAAAGCAGAGAAACTGCGTATTTGTGACTTGATTGTTGATTTCTGTCTGGAGAGCTTTTGGTTTTGTGTTGTGAAGCAATGTTTCTCCCAAAGGTAGAGTTCAATTGCAGCTGATTATAGTCAGTGATTTTCTAACTCTCCTGCAAACTGGTAATTACCATTGTTCTCAGCACAGCATCCATTTAGAGAACATATTTCCTACCACTATTTCTGAATGTACTGCTCTGTAACTCTCCCTTTGGGAAGGGAGAGATTGGTAAGTTTTGTTTTGTTTTTCTTATAAGAGTGAAGCTAAATCACAAGCTAAAAAAGATTTCCTGGAAGTTTTATAAAATTAAAAGATTCTAGGCATTTATTTCTGTTAGTTCCAAGACAAGTGGCCTTTAATTTGCATTTACCTACCTGTTGTTATTTCTTGTATCGTTAAAATATGTAATATATAATAATGTAAAAATCTATTGACAAAAACAATTTTCAGCAAAGTGAAATGAAGAGTTATAGCAGATTTTTTGACAATAGTTTGAACTAATGAAAAGACCTATATTGATAAAAGTAATGACTTACATACAGCATGTTTTCTGCCCCGTCCTCTGTGTAAAATATGGAACTACACCTCTCACATGTAAGCCTCACACAAGGTCAAGAAACTCCAGAATATGCAGGAATTTTTCAAATATCTTGGGGAAAATCCAAAGAAAAAGTTTAGAACACCTCTACTATTGTTATTTCATTTTTTTCTCAAATAAGAATATGGGATTAACAGATAATTCCTAATTTGTATGTGTGTGCACATATATAAGTACATATTCTATACTTATATGTAATATAGATGTATATATTATATATTTACATATAATATATGTTATATAAATATATACTTACCTCCAATGGAAGGTTAGTAATATAGCATGGGGTTACAGTTCTGTAAGGTTATGAGTACTATGCTTCTTGGTAAATTTCATCTTGATCTGTCTCTTAGTTAAAATTTTTCAATGTTTCAGTAACAACTGAGGAAAATATAGCCTCAAGGATTCAGTCTCTATAAAGATGCGTGAATGGATCTTGTCGAATACCCCAGATTTTGGCTAAAGAAAGAAGAAAAAAGATAATCAAACAAATATATATTAAACACTTATGTAAAAAGAAAGATCACACCACTAATACAAGAAAAAACAAAAGTATCAAGCCAAGGGCAAGAAAAATAAGAAGGGCATGCCACAATATAATTATAGACATTACAATGTCCAAATTTTCACTTTATTACATAAACATTTGCTCATAGTAAGAATCTGGAATTTCACAGATTTAGATTTAGATGTGAAATTTCTGATCTTCTCTAAGCAATTTTATATGATTCAATTATGCTTAATTTAGCAACTCTGAAATGAAAATTCTGCTTTATATATGTCATAAAGGGATATAAATCTATGGGTATACACACATATGTGAGTATACATGTAATCTATAATTGAGCTGTTCACAGATCGTTATTGTAATCTGTTTTTAATTCTTTCCAGAGCATTGCTGTAGCATCACTTTCCCAAGACAACCTTTTCTGGATCATCTTCAAATTACTACTTGAATTCCTCTAGTAAAATAACAACCCATAACAAATTGTGATTCTCTTTGGATATTTATTCCTCTGTACTTCTTCGCAATCAGATAAATATGGAGAACAATTATGAATGTGTTATGGTATTGGTTTTGTTGTAAATTATCATCAGATCAGTGTTTATTTAGTTGTATTGCCTTTATTCAACTTTAAAAAATACACTTGCAATTATAGAATCATCAATTGTGTGGCAAGAGAAAGCAAGATAATTCAGAGAAAATAAATAATAAAATGTTGGCTTTAAGCTAAAATATGGATAGAAAATTTAGATTCCTCAAATTCTCACACATGAAAAATCCTAAATCTATCACCTTTATATTTACAAACAGAGAGAAAAGCATTGGCATGAAGGTTGCTGACTTCTCCTACCCACTAGTAAAGTGAATTTGCGGAGTTCACTGTCCAAGGGCGGAGGGGCCTTTACTCATAGACTGGAAGCCAAGACTTACCCTGCTGGACCAGAAGCCCTGGGGGCATCCATTGGGAAAGACAGTGTAGTGACTGTTTTACTGAGTTTTATGGACTACATTGAAAAACAGCAGATACCAACTTCCTGGGACCCATGGACTCAGAATGCCTCTGTAGACTCAGGACTTTTTGCCCCTACGAACCTCCAACTGCTCCTGCAGGGTAGATTCAAGAAACTTTCTCTTCTTTCTGGCTGAGAATGGAAGAATGAGAGTTGAAGTTGTAGTCACAGTGAATTATGAACTGGATAAATCCTAGTCCTTAGGAGACACTTAAAAAATGCTTCCCCTCTCCCCATGATATAGCCCCTGTTTTCACTGTATTTGATGTCAATGCCCTGCAACTTGTATATACATTTCTCTAGCTTGGTGAGGGGAAGGGAAAAAACAAAATGCTTAAGTAGGGATACAGGTTGACCCATTGTAACCATGAGATGTAGGTGGGGAGGGGGGGTGAGGGGGATGTAGTTGTGGAGGTGGGAGGGAAGGGATGGTAGGGAGAAAAAGGAGGAGGCAACAATGCTTGATAAGGAATGTACTCATTATCTTGCCCATGTAACTGGAACCCCTCAGTACAGTATTTTCACAATAAAAACATATTTAAGGCCTCTACCTGGTGCTGAGCAATATCCTTTCCCTAGCTGTTTAGTGCTGCTGTTTCAACTTTACAGGATGTGGACCATGGGGTCAGGGGTTCAAGTTAATAGTTTGGGGATGGTATACATACAGAGTGGTCACAGAAAATACAACACTCTGCCACACGAAAAATGCACAAGTCACATCTTAATACACATCTCCACCAAGCGATCGGACTTTAGTTATAAAATTAGAGAATAATTTCACCTCCTTACGTTTTACTGCCCACCAAACTGAGCAAAATCAGATCAGCAGACTCTAGAGAGAAAGGCTGAAGGAAGTGCAACATCCAATAGAACAGAAAGAAGACACAGAGAAATTCAATGTCTCTTCTCAAAAACAGCATCGTCAAGTGTGACTCAAAAACGCACTGCGGACTAGAGACATGTCCTCTGAGAGGATAGACAAACAACAAGGCAAAATTACCTGAGAAGATGCCAAGACCATATCAACACAATGAAACACCACCCCTACCCACTGAGGCTTCCCATATGATCTAACAACGGGATTTCAAGGTGATATGTACACACATGTGTTCACAATCACATTATTTACAGAGGTAAATGTATGTAAGCAAGGTTAGTAAACAATGGGTTCATGGGTAAGCATACTGGCCTGTGTAACTTTAAACATCAAAGGAAATTCCCTAGTATGAGATATGTATGAGAGCTCCATTTCTGGTGTCAGTACAACCACTGTGTGTGATTAAAAAGATTAAATGTGCATAAAAATGTTTTGACAGGCTGCTAATGGTTTAGATTCTGCTTGAGCGGATGTTTGGATCAACCCAGCATTCTAGAGTCAGGACCAGGTGTCTGTGTTGCAGAAAAATTAATCCAGAATAGAAAAAAAAACCACACATACAGAGAAAGAGAGAGAGAGAGAGAGAGAAAGAGAGAGAGAGAGAGAGAGAGAGAGAGAGAGGAATTTTCCCTAAATCATTACTGTTCATTTTTAATTTCATAGTGTATATATTTGCATCATCCTTCTATTCTAAAGACCACAGCCTCCTTATAATTTGTATTTAAAATTCAAAACCAAATAAAACATGGATTATTTAGTCTTCTATAGTTTTAAGAAATATCCTGAGGTCAGAAATAAAAACATTCTCCAATATTTTTCAGTAACAGTTACCTAACGTAGTTTCCTTTATACTATTATCATTGCTTTCTTTCCACTGTTATAAAAAATGTGGGTCAAGACTTGTCCTAAATATTTATAAATGTTAACATATGCATTAGTTAAAATATTGAAGCATTTTTCACTGCAAATTTCTCCCTCCCTCAGTCTTTCCATTTCATGATTTCCTCAAAAACTAAGCATTATAATTCAGCCACAATTCTTACAAGAGGTTACATAATAATTCAAGAGATATTTTAATAAACAAGTATATATTGACTTTTTAAAATTAATTTCAAGATATGCATCATGGCTTCCCTTTGAAGCAAGTGAGAATGGAGTAAAGAAACTTCCAGAAATTGACTCATAGAGTCAAAGAAATGTGCCCTGTAATTCTGATGGAGATTCATTATCAGCATGTCATATTCTTGTGAAATTCAGTAGGGAAGGAGCGATGTCATGAGCTGTCTGTCTAGTTTTTTCTCCCACTGGAAATAAACCCGAGAGTAGAAAGTTGGAATTCCCCAGCTGTAATGGGTCCACTGCTACCTTGGACAGCTACTCTGCCAGTATGTCAACCTGCTGAAGTTCACTGTGCTGCAGACCCGGGCTCTGGCGCTTCTCTCTAGTAATGTCTGTTTGCAGATGTTAGTCTCAAGCAGGTGTACTCATCTTCCCGAATTCCAGAGCAGATACATGGCAGAGAAGAGACTTGTGACCGCAGACTTACGGTCAGCAAGTGACCTGTGTGAAATGCCAGTCCTTACAGTGAACCTTGCTTTAGTGTGCTACTTGAGCATTGTAATGCTTCACATTTTTTTATTATCAATGGTTCAAAATGCATATTTATAATCTTCACGATGTCTTTCTATGAGATTAGGTGGTATATATACATTCTTGAGTAGCACCTTTTTAGTATTAGAGGTGTATTTTAACACATCTCTTTCTAGGTAGCTGTCCCCACAAGCGTTATAATGCATTCTAGCAACTAGCAAATAAAATTCAATCCATATATTTATGTACTTATTTTATATTTGTTTCATCCTTGGTATTAGGTTATTTTACTTTTCATAGAAGAATTACTCCTACTGATTCTTTTTTTTTTTTATTTTTGGTCCGGTTGTGGGGCCTGAACTCTGGGCCTGGGCGCTGTCCTTCAGGTCTTCAGCTCAAGGCTAGTGCTCTACCACTTGAGCCACAGCACCACTTCCCGCTTTTTTCTGCTTATGTGGTGCTGAGGCATCGAACCCAGGGCCTCATGCATGCAAGGCAAGCGCTCTACCACTGAGCCACCTTCCCAGCCCCTCCTACTGATTCTTTTAATGTAGATTTTCTGATTCTAAAATAGTTGATTTCCTTCAACTGAAAATACCTTCACAGAAGGTCCTTATTTTCATTATAAATAGAGTTCAGACTTGTCCATCAGTCCTTTACTTTGAATTTTTTGACAGTCCTGGGGCTTGAACTCAGGTCCTGGGCACTGTCTCTGAGCGTCTTTTTTTCAAGGCTGGCACTCTACCACTTGAGATTCAGCTCTACTTTTGGCTTTTTCTATTTATATGGTACTGAGGAATCCAACCCAGGGATTCATGCATGGCAGGCAAGCACTCTACCACTAAGCCACCTTCCCAGCTCCTACTTAGACAATTAAATGTGTTAGGCTTCCCCCAGACATTTGAATATGATGCATACCCGTGTTGAGATATTTGAGATGCGCCCTGGGTGTCCACTGAACTGCTTGAACTTGTATGTTTAAGTATTTTGACCAAAATCTCTGAAGTTCATAATTTTTAAGTGGGTGATTAACCATACAATCTCCGTATCAAACAAGGTGCTGAAAATAAATTTTAGTATTTTTTATTATGGTTTTCATATATTTCCCCTCTGCTGCTATTTTGGAGACAGCTTGCTACAAAGTGGTTTTATGTGCAAGTTATTTACTTATTTAAAATTTTACTGTTTTGATGACAAAACTACGTGGTATGCAATAACTCAATTGAGCTAATTAGTTTATAAACAATACACTATTTTGTCTCTTCCCTAGGCTATTTTGATTGCACATGGATGGATTTGCATTTACTATAATCACAGCATTGTATAGTAGCAGTATTCCTCTTATTTCTGCCACCTAATAGGAATTCTATATTCCTAATACCCTCACCCCCAAACCCAGACTCAAAAAGCCACTACATGAGACTCGTTTCTCTGGTTCCTAATATGTAATGTAGTGAAATGTAAGCCACACGAACATGTGGATGGACCCCCGGTGGGCTTCAGAGACTGGGGCAGAATTTGTTCCAGTTGTTGGCACCCATAAAGCCACTTGCGCAGCCAGAGGAGGGACGAACCTTTATGTCATCAGAAACAGATAAAAGAAAGGGCAGGGACCCTTAGAGTCCTTTTATAGGGGAGGGGGCATGGCCGGTGAGAGTCCCTGGCTTCCAGAAGATGTGTCTTCCTCTGAGGTTAGACAAGGACAGAGCCTGGCATCTAAAAAGAGCCAGAGCACACATAGAGAAAGTCAAGAGGGCTTCAGTGACGTCAATTGTTGCATATGACAAATGAGGTCAGATGTATTATAATGAGATAGTTTCTATTTAACATGCTGTGGGAAACCATTATTCTTTTGTATGATCCGGTTCTTCTCTGTCTCTGTGTCTCTCTGTCTCTGTCTTTCCTCTGTCTTTGTCTCTGTCTCTCTCTGTCATACACACACACACACACACACACACACACACACACACACACACTGCTCTTAGTCTCAGTTGGGACTCTCTACTCTGTTGCAAATAATAAATGATGTTCTGAGCGATGAATCATATTTTAGATTCTCTGAGTATCTCTCCAGCTTAGAGGATTTTCAGGTTTCCTTAGCACAGTCTTTCATCATAAACCTTGAGGTGAGTGGGTAGGGGCTCAGGGAGGAGAACGAATCTGCTTGTGAATGACAGCTCCCACAGCGGGCACTCAAAATCTCATAAGCTTGGAAGGCATTATTTGCCACTACCTGGCAAGAAATTCAAAATATTAGCGTTTTTTTATAAACAAGAGCCCTATGGGTAATGTTGTCCTTGGATGGAAGAAAATTTCTTTGAGCTACACAACTGCAAAAACATTTCATCCATCATCTTTACATAGACATCCCCTGTTATTTTTAAATGCATGTGTTTTGATAAATATATTTTGAGGAAATGCAACATCTGGGTTGGAGATTTTCTTATAAGAAAGAGAAGGAACCCATTTTCTATGTAATGGAAAGCAACCATTCTCTTTGAAACTGTGTGAGAAAAAATGTTTTGGTTTTTTTTTTGGTTATTTTAAAAGTTTCAGTCCTTGTGAGCCAACTGAGAGTCAAATTCATTTAGTGTGCATGTGGGTGTGGAGACAGGATTTTAAGGATTATGGATAGAAGGGATTATGGAGAGGCATTTTCCTGAATAGGCCTCAATCCCGAAGGAGCAGAGAATGAATCCCTAAATAGTTTCCAGAGAGACCAACAGTCAGGTAATTTCCTTATTCATTCTGAGAGGTCAGAGGTGGGTATTTTACTTTTTTATTTACTTGTGGTTATTTAAAAGATGGAAAGCAGAGGTAAAACTGAATTGAATTTCCTTGGTTGTTCATGTTATATTCACCTAAAAATCTCATTTTATCAGATAATGCGACATGGTGAAATGAGCCAAAATTTCTAAAAAGACTTCCTTTATCAATCTCCTTCCACAAGCAGTGAGGGAATGAAGTATCGGTTATACGTGAGTAGTCTAATTTATGCTGACAAAAGTGTTTTATAAGCAAAAGTTTATGAACAAAGGGTCTCTGTGCAATCCAAAGCCAAACCAGATTAAACTGAGATAAAACTTGTGTTTTATTGTTAAAAGAGCAATTAAAAAGTAAAATGTTGATTAAAAGTCACAAGGGATTGAATTTATAGCTCTTCAGAACAAGGCTGTGCACAGAAAATGAGTGAGATCTTGACAAACATCAGCAGGAAGGTAAAGGGGAGGCCGTGCTGAAGACTCCGGAACATCGTGACGGGCTTGCCTCGGCTCTGGCTTCAGTGTATCCTCTCTATAAAGCACATTCCTCTTTCCCATCCTGACAGATTTTCTCTGATTACTGTCTTGTGGACGTTGGAATAGGAGTTCATTAAATATGTTAATAGTCTCACTTTTGACCACCCACAAGCATGCTCCCTAGCATTACATTATTAGGCAAGATCTTACTTGCCATTAAGCAAAGGTTCTCCAGGAAAACAAAAGCACTGCGTGCCATCTGTCTGTCTGTCTGTCTGTCTGTCTCTGTCTGTCTGTCTATCTCTTTCCTCTACCAGCCATTTATCTATACACATACATATAAATAGAGGTAGAAATGAGAGAGGGAATTTGTTATAGAGTTTATCTCATTTGATTATAGACACTGAGAAGTCTAACTGCAAGCTATCTGCATGATGGACAACCAGGAAGACTGCAGGGAAAACCACATTCCAGAAGTGGGCTAGGGAGAGGCCCAGAGTGCTGGAGCTCAAAATTCCTCCTCCTCTTCTTCTTCTTCCTCCTCCTCCTCCTCCCCTTCTTCTTCCTCCTCCTCTTCCTTTTCCTCCTTCCCCTCCTCCCCTTCCTCGTCCCCTTCCTCCTCTTCTTCCTCCTAATCCTTCTCTTCCTCTTCTGCTTCATCTTCTTCCTTCTCCTTCTCTTTCTCCTGCTCCCCTTCCTCATTCTCCTATTTCCCCAGCTCTGCTTCCTCCTCCTCCTTCTTCTTCCTTTTCTCTAATAAGGAGGATTTTTAGTTCAGGTCTTTGAGCTAGCTAGGAGATAGGCTCTCTACCACTTTGACCCATGATTCCTACTTTTGGTTTCATGTTTTTATTATTTTTCCAGATAAAATTTGTGTTTTTACCCCAGGCTGGCTTCCAAGAACCACCTTCCTACAAAATTTCCCAGTATAGTTGAGAGAGAGAGAGAGAGAGAGAGAGAGCCATTATAGCAAGCTTATTTATCGAGATGGGATATTAGCTTTTGCCTGGGCAAACTGACTGAAAGTATGAGCCTCTCAAGTGTGGTAGTACACACACGAGCTTCCAAACCTGGTGAAGAGTTTCAACATTTGTCTGAAAGGAGGCCCAAAGAGAGAAAGGAATTTGATTCGTTCATCACTCTCAGTCACCAGGATGGCTCAGGCCCAGATAGTTCAAGTATCATCACTCTTTCAATCAGCTTATTTATCCTGAAAAGCTCTAATATTAGGGCCCTCATATACCCCCAGAGATAAGGTGATAACAGCTTTGGGAGTACTCCTCAGACTTCTCAAAATGGACACAAAATTAATCACTGCAAGGAATCATGTTATTTACATAAAATCAACGTGTGTGGCAAAAGCAAACAAGAACAAGAAAACTCTTTTTATTGTGAAAAGTATTTTCTGATTCATGTTCATTTTTAAGCTACTGTCATCAATCTCCTATCAAATTGCAAAGAAACTCCTACTGTGAATACACAATTGCCATTCTACAAGGAAGTAGGGGAAATTATAGTCATACGTGGGAAAAATATTTGATAGATTGACAAATAGATTGGAAAGAACAGCTGCAATGTTTTCCAAACTTCTGTATAATCACATAAGTTCTAGTTAACCTATAAAAATGTTTTATGAAAAATATTTCCTAAAGAGTGTTGATTTCAATAGCAACAATGTTTAACAAGGCAATAATGACACTCTTTGATAGCTCAATATTAATAGACTCCCATGCCTTCTCATGTAAATCTGAAGGTTTATGAAATATGAGGTGTTAATATTATCATACCATGTGCTCTGCTTATCTGAAGCACGCTCCTTGAGCATTAGTTGACTGATGTGTTTCATACATTGTACATAATAATATAATACAACGATTTTTATTTCAGGCTTTTTGCTTTTTACATTCAATCCTTGTTTATACAATCCTTGTTTAAATCCTATGTAGATATATACATAAAGCTTATGTACTAAAACGGAAGAGAAATGAGTCACATCAAGAATGTATTGAGATGCATAATGCTAGTCTTATGCACTTTATGAATGAGGACTCAAAGTCTATGAGACCAAGTGTAAATTTCTTCTCTTTCCTATGCATTATATTATTCCTACATACAATTCTGACTTCACATGTATACACTACAAACTGCCAAAGATGTACTTCTTCTATGTTCTTAACATTTGTGTATATTTTGTGTGTTTAATGTTTAGAAATGAGTCTACTTCATATGTTCTTTGCCATAGAAAATTGAGTGTTTGATCTCTGTGAGGCAAATCAAATCACATACAACTTTTAAGACTTGCAAGCCAACTTCCCCACTTCCTCAAAGAAACACATTTCTAGAGTAAATCCTGCTATCTCTTCAATCCTTCTCATCACCATTCATTCAACCAGAGCGGTTTAGCAATCCACTCAGTCAGAATGCTTTCCTTCAGGGTGGAGGAAAAGAAGAGATGAGAAATTCAAAGGCAGCTCACCTACAGATAGTCATCCAGATGACAGGACAGAAGAAAGTACAAAAGTATCTGAGTGTGCTGGTTATCTGTGGCACAAGGGATGTTGAAAGTTATGAGAAAATCCACAGACAGGAATAGCGGCCTCAAAGTTGCATAGTCTTGGAGAAAGACTGGAGACCGGGCTGAAGTCTGAATGGCTTGATTCTGGCAGGCACATCAAGGTGTTTTCTCCCCTGAGACAGGCTGAGAGAAGGCAGCTTCCATCCATCTCTCTCTTTCTTTTCTGTCACTGTCAATATGTCCAACCCCCATGTCCTCTTTCCACATCTTACAGAGATTACTCATTGTCCTACTTTTGCATACATTTATTAATAGCAAATTAATCTTTTTCCTTGCATACAAGAGATTATGCCTTAAGTTTCCTTTTACTGGTAGCAGTTCTCTAAGATGCAATTTAAAATTTCTCTTTTTCAATATCTATGTTGGGTTTTTAATGACTGTGTAAGAGAAAATTAGTTGTTGATATCTAAATTCCATCATATTGTTACAATTTATTTATTTAATTATGTTGGTTGTGGGGCTTGAACTCTGGGCCTGGGCGTTATCCTTCAGCTCTTCAGCTCAAGGAGAGTTCTCTACCACTTGAGCCACAGTGCCACTACAATTTATTTTAATGTAAGAAAAACCTGGGCTCCCAAAATTTGCATTTCAAAAATTTATGTACATATCTGCACTTATAGGGTCACAATAACATTCCTATACCCGGTTTTGAAAAATGAAAAGTGTTTTCATAAAAAATAGAATCATCAAACCATTAATAATCCCCCTCCGGTTTTATTTCCCTGTGGAAATGCTCTGTTGGGGTATTTATTTCAACTGACAAAGTACTCAGATTGACAATTTTTGGTGTGATCTTATCTCCAAATAGGTTACACAGAGCAATTTTTTTTTCAGTATTGGGGAATGAGATAGATAAGCAAAGGAACTTGCTCAGTCCTTCTCATTCTACATTCACTAGCTGTGGATTGAAAATAATGGCACCGCATGATCTCACTTACATGTGAGATGTATCGTTTTCTCATCGTAGGAGCTGAAGAGAGAATGACAACTATAAAATGAGTCAGAGAAGGGATGGAGGATGGCTACCTATGCCCCCTTAGAGAGGGGCAGGAAGTTCTGGCAACCTAACACACTCAGGAGCAGGACTGCAGACTTGGAGGATGTTCACCTTAAAGAAACTCTTTTATACATCATGCATCCAGACACTGCAGAAGGTATATATGTGTGGAAATATCTCATGATACCTCATACATAGGTAATATTTTCTGTTTCCCATATTTGTTAGAATAATTTTAAGTTAAATATATGAAAACGAATAGTGGAAGCCCCTCACGGACTGTTTTAATCTGCATTTGAGGTCACT
This sequence comes from Dipodomys ordii, assembly GCF_000151885.1. Taxonomy (NCBI): domain Eukaryota; kingdom Metazoa; phylum Chordata; class Mammalia; order Rodentia; family Heteromyidae; genus Dipodomys; species Dipodomys ordii. The sequence continues at coordinate 16,771,219 of NW_012267259.1, read as the reverse complement.
AATGAGGCCACACCTAAGAGGTGTGTGTTTATGGACAACTCTTACAGAACTGTTTACTGATGGCCATTAGCTCTCCATGCCTACCACAACTTTGGAGTCTCCCATCAGTGCTGGGACAGAGACCACAAAGCCAAGAAAGGTCTGTTATCAATGCCTGATGATTCTCCAGCAGTTACTGAGTAAGAGCTAAAACAAAATAATTTCTCCTAGTAGTATCCTATGAAACACGTCTTAATCTTTACCCACAATAAATATTATACAAGATATCCATTTGCTTCATCCATTTTCTTCACAGAGTATGGAGCATTTCTGATGTTCTGTGACAAATCTGGAGGGCTTGGGGCTGTTCATATTTCAGATATTTAAACAAACATTTTTCAACCAAATGAAGTCATAGCCGAATACTTAGAAATGATTTAAGATTTCTCTATATGAGCACTAAATTTACATACTTTAAGTACTTAAAGTATGCTAAACTGTCATGAGCATCATTTAATTGGTGCATTATTATTTAATAAACTTGATGCATACAACCAAGGGAAAGGAGTGATATTGATCAAAATACACTATATTGCTTGGTTGAATGACAACTCCTTTATAGAACGACTTTAAAATAATAGAACATACATTAATTAGAATTAAATATAAGAAATGGAATGGCTGACATTAAGGAGTGTTTCCGGGAGAGGTGATGCATGTGCATGGTCTCAGCACCATAGAGGCGTAGGTAGGAGGATTGTGTATTTGAGGCCGATCTGTAATAAATAAGGACATTCTGTCCCCCAAAAAATAAGGAAAAAAAACAAGTACCTGATGGCCAGCAGGTAATTTGCACAACTTTGCCAGTCCTGACATTGCAAAGGCCTTGTCTCAATTGCCTGTCAACTGTATTGCTACTTTTAGTCATCATTTAAAATAAAATATGGCCTTGCTGGATTAGAAATGCCTATTATTTCATTTGAATGTGTTCCAGAAACAAATAGAACACCTTTCCTATTGTTTTTTTTCTGTCCTCTTTTACTGACACAAAGACAAACCCCAAGAGGAACTCATTTCATTTGAATAGTATTAAAACTAAATATATGAGAAAATTAAAGGAGAGTGATATTAAACATGTTCTTATTAATAGTTGCATTGGAAAATTTTGAAGCCCATTTCTTTCTTTGGTCAACACAGTCCAAATCTAACCATCACCAGACAATTGTGTCAGAAACAAAGCTCTTTGTGTATCAGTCCAGTCTCTTTCCAACTCATCTGATTCCGTTTGTCTGTCCAGTAGTAACCTGTGAAGTAGGCTCAGCACAATGAACACCACCCATTCCCAACCATCCGCTGCTCCCAGTCCTGCTGCATGGGCAAGGCCAGAGGCAAAGATTTCATTTCCTAATGAGGGCAGGTGTTAGAGGCAACGAGGCTTCAGCCAACTGGATGATGGCTGACACTTCAACTAGACAGAGTCCTGCTGTACATTCTTTAAAGTAGACGTAACAGGTTTCCTCTATCCCCTATGCCACTGGCTTTTGAGCCTGATGATGATTTGAGTGTAGCATCAGCTCAGGTGCCACACTGAGTCTAACCTTGCACTTGTGACAGCAGAATGTCTCCACACTTTGCTCCATACTTCCTGGGGCGAGGACTGTGTCCCTCCAGGCACTGCTGATCCTGAGAAATCACCACATCCGACACCGCGCTGCCCCTTGTTTGATATAATGGGCTGGAAATATATTTGCTATCTGATTTTCTTACACTATTAAAGTCTTTGGGCTGACGGCTTGCTTCTAAGGGCTGTGGTTAATATTGATGTATTTTAATCAAGGTTGCCACATCGAATTTCCTGAGAGTGAGCGTGTTATAGGTAACAAGCGAGAGCTTCCTTTTCTATTGATTTCCCTATTTTGATCTTTCTAGTTTTGTTACTATTTGAAAATTATAGACTCAAGTAATTCCTCCACTTGATGGGAAATGATAAATAGATTTTGTCTGTTAAAGTTAATGTAGTTAAGTCGCTCAACTTATCTAATTATTTTATTAATAATTTAGATGTTCTGATTATGTACCCTTGACTATATCTGCTTTGACAACATTAATTAAGATTAGGCCTCATTTTTTCAAGGTTTTATAATTTGGCCAGACAATCCAATTGGAAATGGAGATAATAAAACATAAATTATGCAAACTTTACTACAGGGTTATTCGAATGAATAAATATAGCTCCTTCAGCACTGGTTATGCTATTTTATTTGCGGGTGACATCGACAGGACTGTTTAGAATTTCATATTCTGAAGCCGAGGAGAATATAAGAGTTCTAATTCAAAGCATCAATCACTGAAAATGAACATAACCTAATGTCAGTGCTGAATCAGGCCATCAATTTATTGCTTTGTAAAAGCAATCAGCAAGCTATCAAGCAATAAAGCGTATGAGGTAAGTGCTTTCTTTGAGGCAGCGCTGCCATTGACAATGATATACTGGAAGGGGTAGTGACTCTCATCCAGCGCATTATCCTATTACTTCTTAAAAGCTCTACACTGTGCAACAGATGTGAAATATGCTCCTTATTATTATGGACCAATCTAGTTTGTTTAATAGCTTGGTGTGCCACTTAGACTTGCTGTCTTATTTAATGAGGTTAGATCTGAACTCTTTTGCTTTCTCTGAGACTTTATGGAGGGAAGTACAGATGTGAACTGCTTTTCACTCAATTTCCTGAACTCAGAGAGGTAACTCACTAGCGTCTTTTACAATGTCTTATTACAGAAAGACCAAGGTGTCTGCAGCCAATTGTGATACGATTGCAATCATGTCACTTCTGACTAAAAGACTTAATGTTTCACATTATGTTAACAAGATGTGATTGGTTGTTCATAGACCTCTAATAGATGCAAGGTGCTTCCCTCTAGGACTGTTTCCTCTGGATGAAGGAGCAGCCATTGGGGAAACACCAGATCCTTGCACAGAGATGGACATGACTGCCCAGTGACCTCTGTGTCAAGTCTGCAATGTTCACCAGATCTAAGTCTCACCAATATCTCATCCAATTTATTATTTTGCTGGAGCATCGAGAACTAGGCAATTTATACACAGGCACCAGGAGAGAACAAGAAAAAAGTTACTGTTTCCTAGTTAATGAAAACAATTGAATCTTCAAAAAGAGTTTGTGTCTATATCATGATTTTGAACACTGACAAGTTCTACAAGGCTACTTTTGCTTCCTTCAATCATCAAAGTAGCTGATGACTTTTGTATATTCACATGTGTATGTATATTCATGTGTATGTCCATGTATGCACATATGTTCATAGCTATATGAATATATATATATATACCTATTGGAATAACTAAAATAACTAATTATTTCAAGTATTGCTGTAGAAGTGAAAGGAATGGAATCTGATGGATTAAACTCTTTTACTCTGCTCTAGGAAATGAAATATTTACTTTGAAAAGTTGCTTGCAAATGGCTAACACATTAAGTGACAATAGTATATACTCTATCTTCTCCACTTCCAGTTATTAACAACAAAAACATGAGACTACACAAGTCTGTGAGAAGATGGAGACAGATACAAACAGATACTGGAAATTTAGTTCTAATACCTTCCAAATAGGAATCAGTCCATGTTCCTGTACGCATGCTTAGAATCCCACAGTGCAGCAGGGTCCATGGTTTTGAGTAGACCTCATAGTGGGAAGAAGCAAAAAGTAAGTCATATAAAATGTGAGTAAATTTTAAATTCGTTTAACTGCGTCAATTGAAGAAGTGAGATTTGTTTCTGGAAAAGCCAAGTTTTCACTGCATTTTTCTCTCATAATAAAAAAAATTAATAATGAAAAAAATTCAAACAGCAAAACGAAATCAAGGTGACAGTGTCGCGCTGACAGTGGGAACCGGAGCCGAGTAGACATCCTGACCATCTTGGAACGGTGGTGTCAACAATGGCCTGGGGATCGTATTCGTGCCAGCACGGGGGTCCTTGCTCCATGGCGAGAACTAAAGCAAGAGCAGGGAGCCAGTCCTAAAGAAAGGATGCACAGGCCGCTCCACAGCACGCACACTGGCTGTCCATCTGCGCTCCGGGTGCGGCTGGTGCGCACGGTCCAGCCCCCTCTTCCTCCTCCGGTTGGGAGTGGATTGCTCGAAACTCCCAAGCCCCTGCTCCTGGGAGGGGCTGGTGAGAGGGCGGCCTGAGTCGTGGCCAGGCGCCCATCCTTCCCTAGGGGGGTCACCCCGATTGCGGAGCCACTGCGGGTCAGAATGCTGCCTGAACCCCGGGGGTGCATATGTGCCCTCCATGGGTTTCCAGTGGTGGGGATATGAACAAATGGGAAGAAGAGCATCTATAACCCCGATTTCTGGTCATGTTTAGGGTGGGGGTGTCCACTGAGCACCCCAGAAGATAACCACATAGATGACTATCTCTGACAAGACAATGAGATTCTAAGTAAGTATGGAAAAGGGTATCATTGATTGCAAATACATTGCAAATAAATTTTCTCCAGTGCATAGGTTTCCTTGCAAGAGTATAGAGAAAGAAGACGCTGGGACACTCGCCTTCTACACCAGAGCAGAGGAGCTCAAATGAGACCGGTGTGCGCTTAGCGTGGCCGAAGAGGTGCAACGATGTTGACCAGTCAGGGGAAGGAATAAGGACAAATATAAAATCGAGAACCCCCACCCCAATCTGTCCCCGGGCTTGAACTCTGAGCTTGGGCCCTTTCCATGGACTTCTTTTACTCGAGGCTAGCATTCTACCACTTGAGCCACAGCGTCACTTCAGGCTTTTTGTGAGTGGTTTATTGCCTTGCTGGCTTTGAAAGTGCGATCCTCCATTCTCAGCCTCCTGAGTAGCTCAAATGACAGGCATGAGCCACCAGTGCCCAACTATTTGCAAACTTTTCATGCAGAAGGACATGTTTTGTATTTGGGTCTTGTTTCATGCTATTAATGTGCCATAGAAATCACAACAAAACACAGACATAAAGAATTGTCTCAGCAAGGCAATTCTACTTCTGCTTGGAAGGGTGAGCCATCAGCCAAAAATCTGGCAAAAATCCGCCAAGGAAGCAGGAAGCAAGCAGAGCAGGCACTCTGCTCGGAAATGCAGCAGGCCCCGCCCTCTGCTCAGACTGGCTGAGCTCCGCTTTACAATCTGCTCGCAATTGGCTGGTAAGATCAGGGTAAAATGTATTTACATAAGGTGATTTAGAAATGAGATTCACAGTACACAAGTAATCTCAAAACCCTCTGCTGTTTCTTGAACAACGTGGGTCTTGTTACAGTTCCATCTTGAAAAGAAACCAGTTTAGGACAAACTCTTATATTTCAAAAATGCTTCCTTATCCCAAAGCAATTCCTCTTTTCGGCAACAAGAGCCAAGCTAGCAGACCAAAGTAGGAACTTCTAAGCAATAAACATGTCCTTCCTTCTCAAGGATTCCCTACTGCAATATGGCATTACCTTCTCCCCTGCCCCAACCATTGACAGCTAATGACTTGCTACCTTTTTGATTTTCCACAATGTTAAGCTTATGGACTTTTGAGCTTCTGTCTTTAGAAGTATAAATGAAACTACCGATTCTGTCAATATGCAATTTGTACCTTTGTACTGCTGTGTGTCTGCTAATTTATAGATATGCTGAAACTGGTTTATTCATTTATCACTTGAAAGATATTTGTTCTTTCCAATACCAGGCAATGAATACAATCTGCTATTAAATTTAGTGTCAACATTTAGTTGACATTTAGTGTCAACATTTAAAATTTCTATATAATTAATCTTCTTGATTTCCATAATTATATTCCATCATCATGAAAATATTTATGAATATGCTAAGAGAGACTTGTGGTTATACTGGGTATTGTCTAAACTCTTGCAGAACTCACTGTGCCAAGAAGAATACATAAGTGGTGAAGAGGGTAACATTTACCACAATGCACTATTGTCACCAATAGACTTGTTGAGTGGATTTGTACAACTACTGACAGAATTTTTAAAAAAATGAATGTGTGAATGTCAAACAGACAGCTGGCTCAGCCATCCTCTTCACGTTAATGTTTCATTGATTATTTGATGGCATTCTCATCCATGTAGAGTAGACCTCATCACTGTTTTTATTTTCCTGTGTATCTATTTGTAATATGTCAATACAGAAGAAACCAGATCATTTCTAAATGAAAGTATAGCTCATTGGAAATTAAGACTAATTCCACCTGTATTATATGTGAATACTACTATCCAATTCTATGGGGGAAAATAGGATAAAAATATATGAAAAATATTTTGGTCCTTATTAAATAACAGCCAAATCTTAGTGAGCTAAACATCTAATGTGATTTTGAACAAGAACTAAATTCAAAATATAAAATTACAACAATGAAATAATAGAGATGAAAGACACATTAGAATGCATAAAATATATACAGTTGTCTAATAGAATTAAAAGTGAGTCTGAAAACTTACATAGACAAGAAGTCTGGTGGGATTTTTTTTTGGGGGGGAGTCCGATCGTGGGCCTGAACTCTGGGCCTGGGTGCTGTCCCTCAGCTCTTCAGCTCAAGGCTGGCGCTCTACCACTTGAGCCACAGCACCACATCTGGCTTTTTCTGCTTCTGTGGTGCTGGAGAATCGAACCCAGGGCCTCATGCATGCCAGGCGAGCACTCTACCACTGAGCCACCTTCCCAGCCCTGGTGTGATATTTTAAGGACTAGGAAATATTAAGGGGAGAAAGGGAAGGTTTTTGCAAATGATGATAAAACATTAAGAGAGAATAATAAGAAAATGTGTGAATACATGTTAAAGGGATGACATGTTCATGGATGAGAAAGTCAGGCCCAGAAACACAGAGGTTGCATGGTTTTCCTCATATGTGGAACTATAATTAGCCTATGAACCTGTACATCAATACATTGGGTGGTATAGAAGAATTTGCTAAGGTATTAACTGAAATATGGCCAGTTCAAGGGAAAAGTCAAACAGTGTAGTTCCTTAGAAAGACAAAGTCCAAACCCAACAATAAACATCACCAGGCAATGGTATTGGCAAGGGGAGGGCTGGACAGAGGGGAGATTGACAGAGGAAAGAAGAGGAAAAGTAAAGGAGGGGTTTGTTGGGGGGGGTGGGTATGACCATAGGGATGACACTGGCCGAGGTCAAACTGCTTTGTTAAATGGCATCTCCTCTGTACAACTACTTAAAGATAATAAATGTTTAAGAAAATATCTAAAGGGATAACATGCTTAACATGTTACAAGTGAGTAATCTACCAATACCAACTCAAGAAGAAACTGAAAGCTGAGGGTCCTTGAACCATCACCTGTTTTCAAGAGAGGGCACATGTAGATAGTAGTTCATTGCTATGTCCTTCATACATGTGTACATTTTATAATATCCAACTGAGCATAAACACATCTACCATCTATAAATTATACAGCTGCTGTGAAGAGGTGATATTCTTAAGTTTTTGAAAAAATGCTATGTATAATAAATTTATTATGATGTGTGGAACCACATGCCGCAATTTATTTCTCCCAACAAACTCTCAGTGAACATCTCATTACCCCTGTCACGCTCCCTTCTTCTCCTGAATCCAATAGTTGTTTTTAATAACACACTTCTCTTTTAATTTCAGTTTTTACATTTAAATATTTCATATCTGATTTTGGTTTTATTTTATTTACTTCTCACTTTTTATTTGGGGCCCTGAGGTTTTTACTGAGGGCCTTTTACCTGCTAGGCAAGTATTCTGGGGTTGAATTGTGCTTTTCTGGCAGGACAGAGGCTTGAACACAGGTTCCAGTGTTTGTGAAGTGGGTGCTCTGCCACTGGGGCTGCAAACACAGCCCTCCTTCTTGGCTTTAGTTAATTTAGTGTGCAATTACTTCCTGGGACAGCTTCAGATCACAATCATCCTGTCTATGTTTCCTGAAAAACCTGATATTGCAAATGGTACCACTCCACAAGTTTATTTGTTGACATGGGATCTTGCTTTGGCTTGTCTTGAATTGCAATCCATCTGATCTCTGATTGCTGGTATTACAAGCGTGATTCAGCACGCTTGACCGATATTTAGAGTTTTACTTGTTCAGATTCATGGAGTAATATGTAATCATTCTAAATAGATACGTAGTAGGCCATGTCCAAAGAAGTTTAGTTAGAGTGGCCTATTTATAAGAAAGCCATTTCTGGATGCCTTGCGTAAACTAATACCTGGATTACTCAGCCCAGATTTATCCTTTACCCTCACTTCTGATTTCCAGTTCATCCATTGTTCATTGCACACGGCCTCTACTCAGTGCTCTGGTAGCATCTAGCTTCTCATTCTAGTGGCAGCTGACGTTCAAGTTAGCCAGCTCTTTCCTTGTGACCTTAATTACTCCGGGCGTGGACACTTCTATTATCATTCAATGTGGCTGCCTATTTTATGTCCTAGTTATTCCACAGCCTATCCCTTGTTTGATAGTTTTGGGGGCAGGGTTGGAAATGAATGTACATCCTGATACAGATGGAAAAGAGCTGTCTATTATTTTCATTCAGTCACACGTGTATCGCATAACAGAAGTCAGGCCACACTCTGCCTGTGTGTGGCACCCAGAGGGTGAGGAGGTAATGCGTTGGGGACACTGCCCCTAATTTCTTCATCATTTGTTGTGAACAGTACAATTCTCCCTCCGCAACCAGCGCCTATCAATTTCAATTGTGTTTCCAATTTCAGCTGTACATCTCTGAGTGATGAGCTCATACCAGAACCAGATGCCGCCAATCCAGCTTCAATAGATACCAATGCTCTGTTCGCTCCTTCCCCACCCCCCTGCTGCTCCTTCAAGTCCGGGGTACTCACACAGACAATTACCTGCTGTCATTTCTCTTGCTTGCTCTCTCTCTATCTCTATCTCTTTCTCTGTCTCTCTCTCTCTCTCTCTGTCTCTCTCTCTTCTTTTCTTTAAACGAAATCTCAATTGCAGTTGAGATCATATATTGAATTTGCTGCTGGAGCACCTGCCCAAGGAGTATACATTGCTCGCCTGCGATCTCTGGTTGCCCCACCAGTAAAACTACTTCAGACTTCTATAAAAGTGCCAATTTAGCACTACAGAATGGTGTCCCCCCCCCCGCGACACGGTGTCCCCACTGTGCTCCAGGGCCTGTGCTATCCTGCCTTTGTTTAGCATCACAGAACCCACGCGCGTGGGAAGACACTGTTACCAGGGCCACAAGCCACGGGCTCCCGCCTGCTCCCATGGACGGCGGGGGCTGGGTCCACCGTCTAGGCGAATTCATCTTTATTTCATCAGCAGCAGGTGATTCAGTTCCGTTTCTACATTTATCTGATCTTCCTTTGATCTGGGAAAAATAAAATACCAAATAAATCTTAAACAACTGTATTAGTCGTTCTTTTTCCATGCATTTGAATTACTCTCAATTCACTGAACAGGAGGTTTCAGTGGTGTTTCCACGTGCAAAGGCTGTACCCAGATCAGACACAGAGTTGGTAGGTTCTCCCACAAACCAAGCTCAAAGCATGCCTTTGAGCCAGCTTCACATGTGTACATATTTTGTGCCACTATGTAACTGCCTGAGCTTGTTTTGAACCATGAGGTTTCAGGCCTCAGCCTCCTGAGTAGCTAGGATTACAGTCATTGAGCCACCAGCACCCAGCTACATAAAGCATTTTGACCATCTTCACCATCCTACCCTGACTCCTCTACCCTTAACACTCAGACTTGGGTCAAAGGGTTGGGGAATGCAGAAGGAAGTGAAGAAGTCAATCTGATCAATGGAAATGAGTTAGGAAAACTATAATAGATTTTCCCTCAACAAAGTTGACCAGATAGAAACAAGTATATTCTCAATTAATTTAATAATTGTTTATATAAAATCATTTCAACATTGTCTTTCAGACAGTTTTAAAGCTCTCAGTAAACTATATACTATGATCATAATGACTTGTAATAGAAACAGAATTTATGGTTAAAGAGTTTCAGGACACACATTGTTTACTCTCCTAAGAATTAACACAAACAATCTATTGATACAATAACTTTGGACCTTTCCCCTTTCAATATTATTAATTAGCTTTGTTGTTCCACAAAGCTCATAGAATATGTAACAAGTGAATCAGAACTGAGACAGACAGGGCATTGATACAAATTTGAAATAAATTCAAAGTCAAGTCTCAGAATACAAAACAGTGCAATGTTCCTTTATAATTTAATTCTATAAAAGAATTCCCTTAGCAAGATATCATCTGACTTAAGCATGCAAAAGTTTATGAAGAAAAGTGTTCTAAAAATCGCGTTCAGAAATGATTAGTCTAAAAATAAAAATATAGAAAAGCTATCTGTGCAAAAGTGGGAGATATTAATGTCATTAATCTGTATGCCTATGAAATAGGCCGACTGTTAAATGCCATTATAAATCTCCACATGTTAAATGTCGACTCTGTTTTTATATAATCTGATTTTAGTACAGCTTTTCTATCTCTTTTGAAATCTATGTATGTAGAATTAAAATGCATAAGTTTGAGGCATTGGAAAGATTGTAAGTAGGCAGTAAAAAGAAAAAAACTGCGTTTTGGGTAAGGATGGGAGGGAGTAAAACAAAAACATACCCTCTCCTAGCTTTTCCACTTTCTGATTGTTCTAGAATGATCCCTATCAGTCTTTAAAATGATCTATCATTTTCGTATGTCTGCTTTCTTTAAGTCCTTAACCACCTGGGTATTTATCTTCCACAAATTGATTTGGTATACCTTTTATTATAGTAATTACCATTACCCCACTTCTTATTTCATTCATGTTTTATATTCTCTAATATTTTATGTTCTTTGAGGATATTTCCTAATGCTTGCCATATGGCTGTCTGTACCTTTTACTACTCAAATATCCAAAGCAAGACAATTCTTATAAACCATCCAATGACTCTCTGTGGCACTCCCCTCGATTTTTTTCCCTTAACTTAAAATACCGTGATGCTTACCATGTGTTTTTCCCTCCCTTTACTGGATCTATGAATATCTAGGAGCCATTTTCCTCTTTGTCCTCTTTCAGGTTGCTAAGTCATCGAGATGGTGATTTCTAAGCCTGGTGCCATGGTTTAGCACACATAGAAGAAATAACACTACCTCTGCTGTATATGATAGAACAGAAGCAACCTGAACATGGCAAATAATTATTCATCTACATTTAATCTACCCTCAAGGGACAGAAGCCTCTCCACATGATGGGTGTCACAGTGTGAAGAGAATGAACTACCGTAAGCGTGGCCGAACCTTCCAACTGCTGCAGGACTTTGCTGACTGGCGTCTGCTCTGCAAGTGATTTATTCTTCCTATAACAAGTTCAATTGACAGTTTAACCCTGTTCTCTGCATTGAATGATAGCAGCGCATCAAAGAACATAGCATGTTCCTGTCCTAAGTGAGCTCCAAACTCCACATCTACCATGTTAATAATGCTAAGCCCTGAGATACTAAACTACCCTCTTCTGATTTGTACATGTTTACTCAGCACTTATTTTATACATGTTTATTTTCTTAGGTACTAAAAATTTTCATATGTTTTTAAATATTGTGTCTGTAAGCAGCAGATATGTGTGAATTTGTGTCTGTGTGTCTGTCTGTATGTGCCTGTGTGTTCATGTCTCTTCTTTGCAATGTAATCCTAGGTGCCTAAAGAACTAATGAAATATTTAATCATATGATTTTCAGTGTCTACTATTCACAGTATTAAGTGGATATGTGGATGTTTATGGGATATGTGGATGTTTATGGAGAACTTAATTCATTTGATAGTTAAATTCACTTGATAGTTTTCAATGAACAGAGAAGGAAATGGGGAACTTTTCAAATATTACCCAATCATGAAGAAAGAGATTACATTTTTCTTTCCTGTTGAAATAGTGATCTATATTGCACATAAATGGCACAAAGGGCTAATGTGCTTTTTAAGAGATGAAATAGACTGACTTATACAACTAAGACATGAAAATCTTAAAAATATGGACAGATAGACAGAGAGTCAGACAGACAGATAGAGAGAGAGAGAGAGAGATGTAGAAAGCCAAAGCATCAATTTTAGAAAAGTTTACTTATCACCAGAGAATACTGATAATACTAAACTTATAAAAAAAATACCCTAGGCAAGAAAAGCAAGAGCAAGATGAAATCCCAGTCTAATTTTCTCCTAAAATTTCTCAGTAGCCAACTCAACAAATTTATTCCATCATAACAATGCAATTTTACAATTTTTGAGTTTTAATTGATTTTAATATTGCAAGCATCTCAGCTGGCTCATTGTTCCCAATGGCCTCCGAGAGGTAGTTCTCTGAGTAGTGTTATTATATTAAATCAGTATATCAATACACCTTGCACTAAGAAGCAAGGGCCTTAGAGAATCTATGAATCAAAGAGGAAAGAAAAATGATTGGTAAACTCAAGCTCTCATAAAACAAACACATTAATGGCAAAACATCTTAAAAAGTTTCCTTTTGTGCTGAGGGATACATAAAACAAAAGTGCACAGCATGGTAAATGTTTCTTTCTATATATTGATACAAGACATTAAAATGTTTTCTCTGGGGCAGATATTCCAACTGGAAGCATCCAAATAATGCATGAGTGTAGATTTTTTTTAAAAAAAAAAACAATGACCTTGTTCATGGCAATCATTTCCAATGTAAATGAAGCAAGTAACTGAAGGCCAGTCTTTCCCAGGAGGTATAGACAGTGCTAATTCATGACTATTATGTAAAGAATTCTGCAGACTACTGACTGCATGAAATGCTTCTGGAAACAGAGTAGAGAGAAAGGAAAAGAAGCCAGATGTTGGTGACTCATAACTGCAATGCTAGCTACTCAAGAGGCTGGTATCTAGAGGATTGAGATTAAAGATCAGCCTGGAAAAAAATATTTTCTAGATTCTACCTCCCAAATAAACACCAACGAGCACTTCAGAAGTCATGGCTCAACTGCCAGTGCACCATCCAAACAAGTACTTGTTTTTTTTTTATTGTGAAAATACTGTACGGAGGGGTTACAATTACATGGGCAAGATAGTGAGTACATTTGTTATCAAGCATTGTAGCCTCCTCCTTTGTTTCCCCTTCCCATCCCATCCTTCCCCCTCCCCTCCACCGAACCCTCCCCCCACAGCAAAGTTGTAAAGTTCGTTTTCGACATAACAACTTGTACATCCATTGTTGGCAATGGGTCCACTTGTATCCCTATTTAAACGATTTGTTTTTCCCCTTCTCCTCCACAAATCATAACAACATCAAATACAGTGTAAACAGGGGTTATATTGTGGGGGAAGGACATACAAAGCAACAAAGAAATAATCTTATAAATGTGTTATTCAGGCTTTGGTACTACCAAAATAATGAGAAGACAAAGGAGTAAAAGGGAGAAGAGAAGTTCATAATCAAGAGTAATTGGTCTATATATTGTGACTATAATAAAAATTAAGGATAGAGATACTCAACATCCATGTACCCTTTATAAATCTATGCTATGCATTGAAAAATTACAATTCATTCATTGCATTTTCTTCTGATCGTTTATTTGTGTCTTTTCTATTTCTGAGAAATTAAACCAGAGCAGTTATCCTAACCAGCCTCGGGGGGTGGAGCTGTCTCTCTACTGACACCTATTCGTTTCTGAATGTACTGTATCTAGTGAGTTGGCTTTTTGTTTTCTTTCTTTTCTTTTCTTTTCTTTTTTTATTCTCAAGGTGATGTACAGAGGGGTTTCAGTGACAACAGTAAGGTAATGAATACATGCCAACCTTGTTACAACTTCTCTCAATTTTCTCCTACTTTCCCCACCGCCAATGCCCCTGAAGTTGTACAGATCATTTCCAACATGTTGTCTTATGTATATGGCTGTTGCATTGATTCCCCCTATCCTTTGTCTCACGTAAGTTGGCTTTTCTTCAGAGTTAACTTTTCTTCATCAATAACTACAGCTCAAGAGAAATTGACAAAATCTTTAAGAAGAAAATACAATTATTTTTTGGGGGGTGGGTCAGTGGTGGGACTTGAACTCTAGGCCTAGACAGTATCCCTCAACTCTTCAGTTCAAGGTGAAGCTCTACCACTTGAGCCACAGTGCCACTACCAATTTTCTGGTGGTTAATTAGAGATAAGAGTCTCACGGACTTTCCTGCCTGGGCTGGCTTTGAACTGCGATCCTCAAACTCAGCATCCTGAGTAGCAAGGATGACAGGCGTGAGCCACCAGCTCCCATCAATGTCACCAACACAGCATTTCAGGGAGGGCAGAATGTCATCCTGTTAGCTTACTAAAGCATTAAAATACACAGGTGGCTTTCCTGCAAACGAAGAGTGTGTGCAACTAATGGATTCTTCTCATGTGAGGAAGGGAAACTCAGGAGCCATATTTAAAGTCCAAATACATCCCTTAGTGTTCCATTTTTATCTGAAACTTGTTCATCTGTGTTTTCACTTAGCACACGGATGAGCAAACACATTTTAAAGTACTAGCACTCAGTATCAGTTTGAGATCGACAATTCAGGACCAAAACAAACAACCACAAAAAACCACACAAACGACAACAAAGCCAGAATAAAGAAGCAAGTTGGATAAGAAGTGGTGGGAGAGATTCGCTTGTGCAAGATGTGCTCAGAAGACGAGCTTGTACCTGAATGGCGGAAGCAGCGCTGTGTCCTGTAATTACCAACTCCACAATAGCTTCCTCATGATGAGCACTTAGTAAGTGAAATTTCTAATTTCTCAATGGCACAACCATAATTCAGGACAATGTCTGGATTTTGTACTTCATGGTTTCTCAGCTGTACATCAAACTGAAGAGAATCGTCCTTCAGGAAGAATGTTACATAAAATCTGCTTTGTAGAAGGATGAAAGCCAAGTTGAACATGGGTCATTCTGCTTTCTCTGTTTGTAGATGATGAATAGTTTCATTTTAACAGATTGAAGTAATTGTTTTTATTTAACTCATTTTCTATTTTTTTGTGTGTAGGCAAAATCAAGTAAATTGACAGGAGCAGCTTTATCTTGTTAATTTTAGGAGGAAACTTATAACAATGTAAGACAAACAATTTCTTCTAATTGTAAAATTACACTGATATAACCAGGTGGTTTGTAAAAGTCATACCTATATGTATAAATGTGTATGTGCACACACACATATAGTTTCTGGAATTTGTGATTTCTCAACTATAGCACTATTACTTGTAGTTTTTGTACAGGTAGGGATGAAAATAAATATTTTCTGTTCCTCTTACTTTCTCCTGCTTTTTCCTTCCCTCCCTCCTCCTTCCCTTCCCTTCCTTCCTTCCTTCTTTCCTTCTTTTTTCATGTTTTTCCTGGTAGTTTTTGTACAGGTAGGGATGAAAATAAATATTTTCTGTTCCTCTTACTTTCTCCTGCTTTTTCCTTCCCTCCCTCCTCCTTCCCTTCCTTCCTTCCTTCCTTCTTTCCTTCTTTTTTCATGTTTTTCCTGGATAATAATAATAATAAATATAATAATAATGAGAACTTATTAAGTGTTAGAAATGCAAGCATGAAGGCAAAGATCTTCAGTGAGAAATTAATCTTTGTATTTCTTCTGATTTTCAGGAATTATGAATTTGGAAATTTTGATTTCGTATTTCCTACATTATCAATTCTAACTCAAGAATGTTAATGTAACATGTTATATTAATTAACAAAATATTAAAATGCCATTTGAAAATAGAACAATTCATGTAAAATATCCAAGAATAATAGCATCTAGTCTTTCCACTACACATCTAACTAAAGCAAATATATGAACTTGTTAAATGTTTGTTTAGAACATTTAAAATTCTGGTATAACAAACTGACTTTTATTCAAGGTTATACAAAAATGTGAAATATAATCTCATTTTATGAGTCATGTATTTAAAATTTTTAACAAATGGCACAATAGAAGTATCAATTGACACATATCACATTTTGGGTTTTTTTTGTATTTTTCCCCTGCATTTACACACCATATACAATTAAAAAGAATATGAACCACTTGATTTCTGCTCTGATAGAATATCATTTCCTCTGGAAGCTGAGTCTCTCTCTGCATCTGGGAGGTTGAGGGGCATGGAGAATTGTCCTTGCTTTCAGCATGTCCAGTGGTCAGGAGCAAATGAGCTAACAAAGAACGGTGCCATTGAGATGTTCATGCTATCAATTTTCTTTTATAATCTACAGCTTCACTGACGGACCTCCTGGCAGCAGGCTTGAGACGAGCATCTGCGTGGTTGACCATGGAGTGTCGCCCACATGCCCTCCCCAAAGTTTTCGCCCAGGTGGTGACATTGGAAGCTGATATAGAGGAACAGATGAGGACCCTGTTCTCCTCCTGGCTCCTCGGTGTCGTGACCTGTGACATGTGTAGTGTCCTGCCCCAGGTTTCCTCAGGGACCTCTCCACCGCAGAGCCTCCAGGACTGTGGCACAAGGTAAGCACTTCTTTTTCATTTAATAAGCTCATTTATTTAATGACAGCTTAGACATTGACTTCATGTCCCATATAGAGTTCATTTGTCTCACATTAAGGAATGGCTGACCTATAATCTCAACTAAAAGCACAAGAAAAAAATCATCTCCATCTTATGTCTATTCATAAATGCAGCACGTTGTGTATTACACTTTAAGTTATAAGCAATAAAATAGTGGTGTAGAAAATTGAAAAATGCATGTTACAAATAATTATAGTTACTATAGTTGTGTAGGTAACTATATATAACCATAGATATAACTATAGGCAACTATATCATAGTGTGTATTTGTAAACAATTTGCTGCCTTGAAGAACTGTTCAAAGGCACAAAAGAGACAGCAACAAAATAACACTTCCCCAGCAAACACTCCTAGACTCTCAGAGCCCAGGGGACCAGAATTCTGGAGGCTCCTGTGGCCCAGCGACCTCCTGCAGAGCCGTGTGCTCTAGAATTATTGAGGGTTCTCCTCCACAGTGCCTTGTTTTCAATCTGAAGAGTAGCTCGCATTTATCGGCTCATGTCTCTGCACTGATTTACAGGAGAGAAGAGGAATCTATCTTTCCTCTCCATTTGCTCTTCAGGGACATGCAGGGCTGCCCCGATGATATTTCTCCCTGTCTTCGGAAGTAAAATCTATCTTACCTCTGTGTCTTCCTTCAAACAAATTCCTTTGTTTTATAGAAAAGTCCCTCTGTGAAAGTACCATCAGCATAGAGTTGGGGGTTGTGTATTTTTCTAGGTTCACTCTAAGGGAAAGGTGGCCTGCAGATCTGAAGCACCTTCGGTTGATTCTTGACAGTGAGCTGTACGTGCACCTGCTTGAGCCACCAAAGTGAAATAACCACAGAGAGCTTCCTTTAAAATATTGACACTGAAGTTAAGAGTTCAAATCATTGGTGTATTAACAGTGTCACAGGTTGGAAAGTTTTGATTAGAGCACATTCTACTGTAAGATTCAGTGATGCCAGCCCTTGTTTTCTTTCTAAGAGCTATTGAAACTCACGTGTTGCTCTATCTTAATTAAAGTTAGGGCCAAGAATTAGCTACTAAATACTGAGACTCTGGTGTCGTATCAAGGGCAGCATTT
>NW_012267259.1:16715942-16753107 GCF_000151885.1 Dipodomys ordii | reverse complement strand
AAAAAAAACAATTACATGGGCAAGATAATGAGTACATTTCCTATTAAGCATTGAAGCCTCCTCCTTTGTTTCCCCTTCCCATCCCTTCCCATCCTCCTCCTGCCCCCTCCAAATTCTCCTCCTTCCCCCACCAAAGTTGTAAAGTTCATTTTTCCACACAACAACTTGTAATGGTAAAAGTGACATGGACTTACAAAGTAAGCCTTGAATACTTTTCACAAATGGTATAAAATGACTTTATTTATCTGACATCTTCTCCATAAAACTGGCAATACATTTTAGGGGTAAACTTATGTATAGAATTATTATAATTTGAAATTAAAAATATATAGCAAAAGATCCAGAGTACACCTTCATTTTTTAAACATTAGTAGTTGAAGTTCTCTAACAGAAAACGTTTCTTTCTGAATCTCAGTCTTAGGACCAGCAATTGAGAAAAATACAAGCAATTACAATATTATTATGAAGATAATGCATGATAACATGTATGCAAATGAGCTCTATGATTAATAACATGGGTATGAATAATATCCTCAATCTTGGGAAATAATATTACCAAAACTCACACAGTTGTCCACATACCTATTTTTAGAGCTGCTGTGGTTTCATTAGCCAATGATTTTAGCCTTTCTCTGTAAGATAATGAAATCTTTTATCATAATTAAAAAGGCTTCAAATTGTCGAGTGAAGGAAAAGGAGATTTGAGAAGGTGTTTCTTCTTGTCAGAGTCACTCAGATCACTGTGTGAGGAAGGTTTGGTTTCATATCCCAATTATCTGTAAACAAGAGGAAGTTGTAATAGATTTCATAAACAGATAACATTAAAAAAGAACTGGGCCCTGTGTAGTCATTGTTCATAGGACAATAATGTCGAAGGGGAATGTATAAGAATTATATGGAAATTAGATATCCTTTTAATTAGCTCATTTGTTCAAATAAACACAAAAGTTTAGAGAATATTGCTCATGGAATGATTTTGTTTTTAAATCCCAGTGAGTGAAGATTTATGAAATGAAGTTAATATACAGTCTGAGAGAAATTTTAGCAGCAATTATCTTCACAGGAAATGACAACCTTTAGATCACTTTCTCCAGCTACTACCTTAAGATTCACAATCAGTTAAACCATGGTCCCACTGCAGAAAATTAGGTATACTCTAAGAGGCTTGCATAATTGTGTGTGTGTGTGTGTCTGTGTGTGTGTAAGTGTGTGTGCATGCACCAGACCTGAGACTTGAACAGAGGGCCTGGACTCTTTCTCAGATCTTCAGTTTGCTCAAAGCTAGTGCTCTACCACTTGAACCACAGTCCCTTCTGGCTATTTTTGGCAGTTTAGGAAGATAAGAGTCTCACATACTTTCCTGCTTGGGCTGGCTTCAAACTGTGATCATCAGATCTCAGCCTTCTTACTTAGTAGATAGGATTATAGGCATGAGCCGTGAGCCTGGTTGCTAATATTTTAATAATAATAATTTTAATAACAACAATTTCCTAGTTCAAAAGACGTAGTCTTACAATTTTATAATAATTCAGTTTCTGCTCAATTAATATAATTAACACAGATGTGATAAAATAACATGTCATCTCCACTTTAATCGTGGTTGAGTATTACTTGACATAATTACAGAATGCTTATATATGTTCATATGTCTGTACATATGTGTATGTGCCTGTGCCTACATATGTATTTTAGGTGAAAATATCATCATCCAGATTTATTTCCTATATGTTAATATGCAAGTTATAAAAGAGCTATTCAATAAAACTACTCATGAATCAAAAAATGTAAAATTCTAACTGCAATGTTATTAGCCATCATATGTCTAACTAATGATTGCTAACCATAACCTAAAGACAGTATGTAATTATAATCAAATGTTTAATTCATTATATAATATTTAATCTATTCTTTAATTGACAACTTTAATTTTTTCATTTATTATATTCATTTCACTCATCTGGCATTTGGAAATTATTAGATTCGCATACTATTTTAAGTCAATGTAAGAATAAATTATAGAAGGAAGCTATTAATTCATCTCTCTGTCTCTTTAGTACTGTTTCTAATAAAGGAATGCTCCCTCCAGGGAGCTCTTAAATGTTCAATTCACTCAATTTTTAAACAGTCCAGAATAGAACGTTTACATCTCTGTTCCCCAGAGAGCTCAACATAATGCCTAATAAATTTCACAGTAATAAAAAATTATCATTAGCATTTGACTTTGTGTATGTGCTTCAGTGTGTGTTTGTGTGTATGTGTGTCTGTCTGTCTGACTGTCTATCTGGCTATGTAGATTCTGTCTGTCTCAGGGATGGAACTAAGGGTCTAGGGTCTAGGGTCCTGAGCTCAAGTGGTAGGCTTGTGCTCTACCACTTCTGCTCCAGCTTCTCTTCTGACTTTTTTTAGTGGTTAATTAGAGATAAGAGTCTCATAGATTTTTATGCCCAGGCTGTCTTTGAATGTCATCCTCAGATCTCAGCCTCTTGAGTAGCTAGGATTACAGTAAGGAGCCACTGACACCCAGCTGACTGTTGTTTGGTAGTACTGAGCTTGAACTCAGGGCCTGAGCTTGCTAGGTAGGCACTGGAACCTGTGAACTCTACTCTAGCCCTACTATTTTTTCCCTATTTACAAACGAGTAGTTTTATTATCTTTAAGTCATCATACAAAAGAATTTCCATATATCAAAGAAGTTTATGAACACAATATACCCTGATCAATATCACCCCTTCTGACATTCTCACCCATCCCTCCCCTACCCACCCATTTCCTTATTTTTCTTAATTTTGTATAATATACATTGGATTCTCCCCTTCTTCTCCACTTCTTTTGTCTACTTCTTTCCCCTTGACCCTCCTTACCCCTTTCAAATACTTTCTTCCTGATGTTTTTCTGATGCTTATTTTGCAGAACTCTGACTTTGCCTTTGTAAGGAATCATGGTAATTGAGATCTCCCTTGAATCTATCATATTTCAGTTAATACATTTTTTTACATACCATCCAATGTATTTACTTATGAGTTTATAATCTAAATCTAGTTTCCACACATAAAGGAAAACATGGATCTTTTGTCTCTCTGGCCTGACTTATTCCACTTAACATGATTTTTTCTCAAATCTTTCCATTTCTTCACAAATGGTACCATAGCATTCTTTCTAAGGAATGAGTAAAATTCCATTGTGTATATTTACCAGATTTTCTTGATTCATTCATCCATTGAGGGGCACGTGGTCTGGTTCCATACCCTAGCTATGGTGAATATGGCTGCAACAAATATGGTTGTGTTGGTGGCTTCTCTTCCTCCCTCCCTCTCCCTCCCCACCCCTCCTTTCCTTTCCCCTTTTCTCCTCTGATCTAAAGAAGCCATAAATTGGAAATCATTCCAATTGTTGACTTTCATGGGACATTGACATAAAAGAAAGTTTAACCAGTACTGGCTTAATCTTCTAAAATACATGGATTCTTTTTCCATTGTTACAACAGCAAGTGGTGCATACTCTCATCTATGAAGTCTTTATATAGAAAGCAAAAGACTACATATTCTGTCAAGACTATATAGAAACAACTTTCATATTGTCATATAAACATACTTTGGGAAATACTGTAAATGTCCTTTCAAAAAGTTAAATGAGAGATAGCCACAAGACAGTATATTGGAAATGAACTTTGCAACGTTGGGTGGGGAGGAGTGCTGGATATTGGAGGGAAGGAAGGGATAGTGGGAGAACAACAAGGGAAGGGGTAACCATGCTCAATAAGAAATGTACTCATTGCCTTACTCATGTAACTGTAACCCCTCGGTACAGCATCTTTACAATGAAATAAAAATTTAAAAATATGAATTAAATGAGACAAAAATGTAAAAAAATGTACTTTGTAACTCTGTAATACCACCATTGGATTCATACCAAAAAGATGTGAGATGACTCCCACTCAATAGCATTCACAACAGCCACTATACAAATCAACCACATTGCCTATGCATCATTGCTGATAAACAAAACATGGTACAAATGTACACTGGGATGATACTCAGCATTAATAAAGATCAAATCCTGCCATTTGTAATAATATGGAAGAACCTAGAACACATACTAAGTGAAGTATATCTTTTCAAGAAAGGCAAATACTATTGTATTAAAAACACATGCAGATCCTTAAACAATGTGAAATATACATAGGGAGAATCAACCAGTTATTAAGAGGGTTGAGAGTATGGGGACCAGGATCTAGGAAACATAAATCAAGGAGTACAATGATTCAGTGTGTAAGATAAAGAGTTCTAGAGATCTGATAATCAGATGAGGTCTATTATTAAAAAGTGTTATGGTATATAATGGTAGTTTGCCAAGACTAGATTTTAGGTGCTATTACCAAACATTCGTGTACATATATATTTCAGCAAGTTATACATGTATATATATATATATATATATATATACATATACATATATACATAATCTATTTAAATATATATACATAAAATTAAAATATATGAAATTACAATAATAAATGCATGCTTGTATAGCACTCAAGATGCTGATGATCTTGTTAACTGTGCTATGGTATGACCTTGAATATTGGAAATGTGTTCTTACCCATTGATAAGCAATACATATTTTGAAATTTTGCTAAAGATAAAGTTAGATGTGTATTTAAAAGGCTAGCATCATTTATATCACAGTCATAAATGTTTTTAAGCATACAACTATACAATTATGTAAAGTAAAAATGAAGCTAAAACAAAAAGCAGTTAATCTTTTACTCATATTTTTCCTAAAATATGCATCAATATTTCACAAAATTAGACATAATTGTTTATAACAATTTGTGTGAGAAAAATAGCAGTTATGTTTTTTAACTGTCAACAGCAAAACCTAAGAAGCATTAACATATATTTGAAATATAAAATAGAGCCAATGTAGAAAAAACAACAGTTTCTAAGAACAAATGTATTTATACATAATCTTATTAATAAATATGGCACTACAATTCTTCATTTTGTCCAGGGAAGCATGAATTACAATTAATTATCTGATTTAAGATGCGTATTTTATCATTCTCCTTTAGAACTGTAGTATTTCTTAAGCAGAGATTCAAGTGTTCCTGTGTTATTTAAAATTGGAAGTGTGTTTTGACAGCCCAAAATATTGGGCCTTGTGCCTGTCAGTTTAGGTGGTGAAGTAAAACGATTTTCGGTTTGCAGTGAATTCTCTCCTCTCCTAATTGTCCCCCGAGGAGCTGAGTGTCAGCACAGATTTCTACCACATCTTGCATAATGATTAAAAATGGAGAAACCAAGGCAGCTGAGGAAAAGGTCACTGTATAATCACCTCTTATTGAAACAAATAGACTTAATGTGAGCTCTCCATCTATGCCATCCATCCTAGACACTTTTCCCGCAGAAAATATCATGATGCCTAATTCACTGTTTTGCATATGAATTGTCTAAACAGAGGGCAAAGTATCTAATTTTGCTTCCTTTCATGGGCATTTTTGCATGAGGCTTAATTGTATTTTTATTTGTCAAAGACTGTACAAACATATATTCACAAAGTGTAAAAACATTTTAATTTCTTTTTTTATTGGAGCAAAAACTGTTAATGTTTCTGAACCTGGTATTCTTCCATTTGGGTGTCCAATAATTTCAATATCTGGAGAATAGTCTCTATTTCAGTTAATATAATTAATTCTAAACTATATATTAGACAGGAAACTATATAAAATGATGACAAATATCTTCTATTCAAAACTAAATATTTGGAGATGAGCTTGTTGATTATTAATTATAACGTGTCCTAAGTCATTAAATCATGATACAAGGTTGATGGCCATAGCCAATTTAGCTATTGAATCTTGTTTTGTGTATTTAACTAACTTAATTTCCAAACTCTTCTAGCAGGATTTAATTGTATTCTTTAGAAAAAGTTATAGTAAACTAGATTGTTTCAAACTCATCTAATAGCTATGAAAACTCAATGGGAACCTGGGAAAATTAAAGAACACAAAACTTTGACTTACTGATAGCAAAAGTTGCTTTCCTTGAAGTGCAGCTACACTTTCTAATTACCTGCTGTAAGGTATCAGAAGAGCAAAGTTACTTTATAGTAAGCATTTGTAGTATATGCCTTGAGTATATTTTTTACTAACAATCTCTTTGGGGTTGTTTGTATTTTTTTTTCAATATTAGATATTGAAGTCAGACCCCTGCCCTTGCCAGATAATCACACTACCACTTCAACCATGTCTCAAGTCTGTCTGCCTTCATTATTTATTCAAAGTATCTCACTTTTGCCATGGCCAGCTTGGAGCCGATCCTGATATTTTCTTACATAGAAGAAGACTCTTCTTACATAGAAGAAGACTTACATAGAAGAAGACACATATTCCACTCACAGATTTTTTATTAGTTGAGATGGGGTCAAGGGAACTTTTTACTTTTTACTTGGGCACTGTGACCTCCCTCAACCCCCAATCTCAGCCCCCAGAGTAGACAGGATTATAGACAACGATTTTATTTTCTTGTCACGAATTCCAATTTATTTGTCAGGTTTTCGTTTTGTTTTGGGTTTTTGTTGCTCCCGGCACTTGAACTCAGGGCCTGGGCACTGTTCAAGGCTAGCTCTCTACCACTTTGATCCACCACACCACTTTCCTTTTTTTCTTCTTCTTGTTGTTGTTACTGTTGTTGTTGTTTGAGTGGTTAGTTAGATATAAGAATCTCACAGGGACTTTTTTTCTGCCTGGGCTGGATTGGAACCACCATCCTCAGATCTCAGCTTCCGGAGTAGCTCGGATTACAGGCGTGAGCCACCAGTGCCCGGCTCAGTCTGAAGTTTTCTTTGCAGGTTATTGATCAAATCGGTCTATTTTTTAATGAATACAAATAAAAATTGGTCATACATAGGAAGGAGTGCACTATCCGCATGGCTGATATTGTCACTGTGAGATTTCACAGCAATGCACCATGTACATATGAAGCCTGAGTGCTCAATGCGATGAAGCCTTAACACGGGGCTTTAATCATGTGAACTGAACTCAAGATTGGGGTCCTTAATAGGACAGGAATGATAGTCTTATAGAAAGAGGCAGCTCTCTCCCCTTCATTCACGCCCCCCCCCACACATATCTGCCTTCCCTCTCTCCATCTCTCCTTTTCCCTCCTTCTCCAGGCCTGTGCATTCATTCGTCAAGGACAGACTGTGTGCCAGCAGTGAGGAAGGAATCCTCTGAAATCAGGACAGGAACGATACAACAGGGTGTGAATTTGGAAATCCAGTGACCAGAACTGTAAGGAAAATAAACAAAGCCCAAACTTCTATCGTCGCAGACAGGTGGCACCCGGAGAGGACCAAGCTGCCCGCTGCCCTCCCTTGCAGCCGTGCTCAGGTGGCCTCTTCTGGAGAGGCCTGGGCAGGTGCGCAGGGACCGCGCGCTGGCTCGCCCTGGCTTCCTCCTTCCCGGCCTCTGAACCCGGGCTCAGACCCTTCTTCAGCCCTGGTCACTCAGAGCTCCTTGCTGCCGCCCGTGGCTGGTCCCAGGTGTGGTGACACGCGCCGGTCACTCGGGGGTCAGTGGAGATCTGGGAGGCTCTCTGCGCCGGGACCCCGCTTCTTCTCCACACACAGGGGGCTAAGCCTCTCCCCCTCTGGCTTCAGGTCCCAAGACTCCATGGTCCAGTGAAATGAGGGCAGATGCGGGGCAGCTCCTTCTGAGCACGTTCGGCGGCTTGTTGGCGCCAGTTCTGCGAGGTCTGTTTTCTTTGCAGTGTACCGATTTCCTGCCAGACAGTAACCAAGCCATTTCTTGAGAGCCCTGACAGGTTGATTGCTGGAATTATAGATCATATTGAGGAAAAGAATGAAAGGCGTGAGAAAAAAAAGAGTGGAAAAGGAATTTTGCTCTTTATGGAACACCAAATTCCCAAGCCAAGCAAATACAGTATCAGAGACTATGGAACCTACGAGTGCGCCATGCGGTGCATGAAAATATAATACATGTTCTTAAGATACTTCCCCGCGCTCAGGAGATACATGATTATATCTATGTACGTTCTCACAAATCAACTTTGAATTGCGTGGTGGAAAGGAAAATGAGCGGGCTGCCCTTGCTCGTCCCCCCAGCTACTCCGGGAATGATAAACCATGAATCTCATGGAGTGAGCTTCTCAGCACTCAATGAGCCAAATTTATCCCCAGAAAGGCGAGGGGCGATGCTTTGTGCTTGAAAGCATGAACTCTCCATGCTGCTCTCATTGTGAGCGCTCTCTTTTTTTTGTCCTCTTTATGGGTTTTGTGTTTGTCTAAATGAATACATCACTAGCAGCAGTAATTTCTTTTTCTTTCTTTGCTATATCAGAATTTTGGTCATGTAATGTTCTTTTATTACGCCCCCTGTATTAGCAACAACGGTATGGATAACAGGCTCAAGCGGATCTGTTCATTTTATGCTTCATTTAGCAGATAATACACACGTTGGTGGATTCATGATGCTTTCTACAAAGGCTCTCATGGGTCCTGTGCTTGTATTGTACAACAGTGTACCAGGAGAGATGTCTTGTTGAAAGAATGGTAATTGAATTTTCATCTACTGGCCTTTCTTAGGAAGTAGATAAGTTAAAGAGAAAATATTCACAGCTATTTGAAGTCTGAAGACAGTTTTAAACCACTTTTTGAGTTCTGAAAAGCAATTAGAGGTAATAGAAGAATTGTGTGGGGTGCGTGGAAGATAGCTTCTTGCCTGTGTTCTTTGATGAAGTGGCAGCCATTTCTCAGATGCTATTCTTTTTAAAATTGTGTTTTGGTTCCTTATACAGAGGAGTCTCCATTCGACAAAGCAGATTATGAATACAAAGCATCTTGACTGACGGCCCCCGTCAGCCCCCATCCCTCCCCACTCCACCCTTCCCTCCCTTCAACGCATCTTGACTGATGGCCCCCGTCAGCCTCCATCCCTCCCCACCCCACCCTTCCCTCCCTTCAACGCATCTTGACTGATGGCCCCCGTCAGCCCCCATCCCTCCCCACCCCACCCTTCCCTCCCTTCTCCCAGTTTCATCAGGTTTGCGCTGAATATTATGTCTGCACTCCCCGTCCCATTCCTCTTTTCACCTGTTTATCCCTCCTCCTGTTGACCTCCCTCATCCACTTCCAAGTGCCAGTCTCCTGGAACTCATTTTACTGTACTGTGATTTCGTTTTTCTAAGGAATAACACTGTTTGAAATTTCCTTTGAAAATACCATACTTTGGTAAATATATGTAGATGCCTGCCAGCCTACCTATGTGTCTCCTTCCTTTCTTCCTTCCTTCCTTCCTTCCTTCCTCCTTCCTTCCTTCCTTCCTCCTTCCTTCCTTCCTTCCTTCCTTCCTTCCTTCCTTCCTTCCTTCCTTCCTTCCTTCCTCCTTCCTTTGTTCCTTCCTTCCTTCCTTCCTCCTTCCTGACTCTCATTTCTGCTTAGGTAACTGATCCATCACCTTTGTAAGTACTTGCATGTTCATGAGTCTAGGAGGAGAGTGCACGCCCAATCCTTCTTGGCCCCTCATGGTGTCCCTGTAAATATGATGCAGAATCCTCTTTCAAAAAAGAAGTCGCACTCTAACTGACTTTAACAGTGCAGAGCAATGCGACCATACCACCACCATACCCTCCTTGAAGAAAGAGAGCTAACTGCAAAAAAAAGAGTTGGTGAAATGTTAATGAATATTACATTTGTGTAAATTAAAATTAATCCAATCACCTCCACGTACCACTTGATTTCCAGTTTTCTTTTGACTTCCTTTGTGAAGAAAATTCAAAGAAAGAGCATGCTGCTGCTGTTGCTGTGAAGATTTACTGCTGTCCTGTGTGCCCCGATCTGCTTCACAGATGGCAGAACCGGGCTTTTTGCACTCAATGTACTGTGTGCACTATGCACTTCACGACGGTGAAAAAACACACTCATGTTCACACTCTGTGTCCTACCATGAGAGGGCAGAGGTAGCCGGCTCTCCACACCATCTATGAAGATGCACAAATCCAGTTCTGCTTCACACCTGGCTTGCAGATTTCTCTTATGCTGCAAAGTTTACTCCCTAGGTTTATATCAAGGCTTCTCATAAGCTGAGTTCATTCACAATTATTCCATTTGTCTATGCTTTAAAGTCAGTTCAGTGTCATCAACTTTAAAAATAAAACACTGCTCATCATTATAATTCTCTTCAGGTATTTTGTGGAGCACACACACATATACACAAAATCACATATTCTTCTCCCCCTTGTTTTTTGGTAGCTGTCTTATTCAGCAAGGAGAGAGAGAAATAATCCTAACAACTTCTGTCATCTGTTATTGTTATAATAACAAAATATAAAATTCTCTTGTGCCTGCTTAAATGTTGAATATTTGAAAATAATTGCATTCAAATTTGTGATTGTTGTCTTAGAATAACTGAGGCAAATTATATCCTAGTTCTATTATTTTAGTTCTATAGAAATCAATAATAATTATACTCAGTGAAGTTAGCCAGGAGCAGAATGAAGGCTATGTTAAAAATAACAGAAAGTCAGACACTGGTGGCTCATGCCTTGATCCTAGATGTTCAGGAGGATCACAATTTGAAGCCAGCCAGAGCAAGAAAGTCCATGAGACTCTTATCTCCATTTAACCAGCAAAGTCCCAAAAGTGTAATTTGTGGCAAAATGGATACAAGTGGTGAAACACTATCCTTGAGAGCAAAAAAACTAAGGACAGCACCCAGACCATGAGCTCATTTCTCAAGAGTAACATGCACACAAACATGCACACACACACACACACACACACACACACACATACACACACACACTGCATTATATGCAATTGTAGCTTTTTATAATTTTCTTAAATAAAACAAATCTTAAGGAAATAACACAAGTTTTAGAAACTTAGACACATATTCACAATTTTTTTAATATATATTTTATTGTAAAAACACTATACTGAGGGGTTACAGTTACATGATAAATACATTTCTTATCGAGCATTGTTACCTCCTCCTTTGTTTTACCCCTGCCATTCCTTTCCTCTCCACCTCCCTAACTCTTCCCTCCCCACTTCAGCCCTGAAATTGTAAAGTTCATTTTCAACATAGTGTCTTATACATCTCATTGTACAATGGGTCCACCGGTAGCCTTATTTCAGCATTTTGTTATTTTCCTTCCCCTCCCCAAATTAGAAAAATATATATATAAGATGCAGGGCACCAGAACCAAATATAGTGCATTCACATTCTTGACTGAAAAAAGTCCTTCGCTCAGATTTCATCTTTATAATGTCAAGCAAATTGCCCAATCTTTCTACAACTCACATTTTTTTATAAAGAAGACAACACTTTTTCATAGGTTGGACACGTGAGAGCATAAATGAGATTCTGCTTGAAAAGAACAAACACTGTGTCTGAAACATAGCAGATAATCAATAAATGAAACTTTTTAAAAAAATCATTTGATTTCTGGAACTTTAATTTAAAACCTTCCTAGCTTAGTGCTGAGAATGAAGATCATTTGGACTTGCTGCTTCAGGAGGCGTGTAGCACACGGGTCAGACACTTCTCTGCACACCAACACATTCTTTTTGAGAGACACAAACTAAAACAATTGGATACTGCAACCTAAATTTTAAACAGTCCGTGTCCTTGCTCTATTTTGTTGTGGGATTTGAAAACCTGCAAGTATGCTATGCTTTCTCAGTATAGAATCATTATTATTTCTTGTAATTGCATGTGTTTTAGGGTCCCTGGATCCCCCAAAGTACAGTAAACCTAGATTCATTTCTTATGTTTGCTCATCCATAATTTTACAGAATTTTGAAGACAAGAAACAGCAGCGCTGGTGCTCATTAGTGCCTCAGGCAGAGTTGAACTTATGTGACATTAGAACAGCAGGGAGAGAAAATAAATCCAGTTGTCTTCATGGCTCTTAGGCTAACTCAAGTTAATGAAAATTAACTTTATTGCAAGCAGGAAGCCCCAATGCATCTGAGTTCTAAAACTTATGCTGATAATAACTCATTGTGCTGTACAGATCGTGGCAATTTACTTTTTGTGTGCTTCATAGACATGTCCATGCAAAAAGAGTCAAAGACCCAAGAAACACTATTTTTGGTAATTACCTGGGAAGTGTTGGCTAAGAACCTCATCTTTGAATGAACAGATATTCATACACTCATCAGAGATATTTGTGTGTTTGTTTCTTGTGTTCAATAGCTAAGTTAAGATGTGTTTATGAGTTAACAACTTTAAAAGCACTGGGTACACTTTTATTTAACTTGCAATCACTTTTAAAAACAACTCTCTGAGTGATGGAAGACGTGGACAACTAACAAGTGCTACCAAAACTATTTAAGGTGAAATATTAGCACAGGTACTAAGCCTATATTTAATACAAAGAAAATTTGAAAATCATTACTTAAATAACTTATCCAAGGTCTCAAATACATAAAACCATTGAGTTAAAATTCTAAGCCATGTTCTTAGCTTGCTATTTTACAGATACAAACTCCATTGATAATAGAGTTTTGTATTTAATTTGCCTGTACTTAGTCATAGTGGAAAACCCACCATACATTTTTAGGTAGTACACTAATTCTGTAACATTACTTATCAATTTATATCTAGTGGCTATGAAAATTTAAATATAGTATATAAAGATGCTATATAGCAAAGGAGCTACTACTTTTACCTTTGTTTTTAAATGACTCATAACTCTATGAGGAATAGGAGAACTAAGAAAACCAATGTATACTGGGATTGAGGGTGAAGGTATTTGTGGGGGTCTGTCACACCGGGATACAGCGGCAGGGAGGCCAGTAGAACAAACTCCACACTGTAGATATTCCAAATAAAAAAAAAACAGTCTGTGCAAGTGGAACATTTACCTTCCTGGCATCCCATGACTGGGCTGGGCTGCAAATCAGATCCCAGGGTGGCTGGGCGATGGGTGGTCTGTGGCAATAAGCAGCCCCCAGTGTTGAGATGGCAGATTTAAACAAACACGCACAGTTGTCTCTTCACTGAGAATTTAAGCTGTTAGTGCTCATTTTTACTATCTAGATAGCAAATAGATGTCTTCTCAAGCTTCACCCTCTACTGCGTTCATAATTCACTGTTCCAAAAGTGACATTTGAAGGAACAAATTTGGAGGAAAATCCTATCCCTGGCAGTGGTTGGTCTGCTGTTATTCAGTCCGGATCCTTCCTTCTCTTGTTCTTTGGGTTCCTCCAGGTAGCTACCTACCCAAAAGTTATGTCTCCTTTGGTGCCCATCACTTTTATGTGCTTGGCTAGGCATCAGCCTTTCACATTGCAAACAAGTCTGTGCTTGTCAGCTTTTGTCTGGGGTAGACCTGTCTGATTATGCCAATATTTGTGTAAACTGTGTACTGTTTGACAGTTACCTTTCAACTACATTATCTTCTAAACTGTGAAAACAATTTTTCTTATTTTCTGTTCACATTATTACTAAAAACGTGATATATATACATATATATATATATATATATATATATATATATATAGTCAGTGAAACAATCATAAAACTCAGAGAAAATAATGTATTTCTGCAAACAGTTGATGGACAAAACAGATATATGAAAGGTAGTGATAGCTTTCTAAGATATTACAATACCCTGATCATTATTACTTACTTAAGAAATACAGCCTGGTATTTTGCCTGATGATTTTAATTAGACTTAGTTATCATTCAGATAAAATGACACACAGGAAGATTAAAAGGATAAACCATTATGGAATATTTAGCAGAAATCTATAATTGGGTTAAAGAATTTAGTGAGAGCTTTGTTTTTCACATGCAACAGCATTCAGTTTTATTATGGATAAATTATTCTGAGATACATTTATATATGATATATGATATTTTATATTTATATTCTTTATAATATACAATATTATATATTAGAAGATATATATTGGAAATATAATATAGACAATATAATAACTATGTTATAATTATATAATACATATATCATATATAATATATATTATTGATGGATAAATTGTTCTGGGATATATTTATTACTGTTCTCATTTAATTTATAGGGTTATGGCAGGACACAGCATTGTGTGAAAGGGAGAGCAGGGGTCTAAGCTCAGTATAGAAAAGTTGCTGAATAGCCAGAAGTTACCCTCATTACAATGCAGACTATTCAGTCAAGTGTGATGAAGCTTCTTCAAGTGGATGTAAACCCATTGTATTCAAAGATCTGAGGTGTCAAGTCTAAGCAAACAGGCAGCCAATTTAATCTACAGTTGAGTTGAATGTTTCACACTACTCTACAGGAAGTTTGGTCTAACTTTTCTTAAGGAAGTTGCTCCATTGTGTTCTAGGATAAACAATATTTAAAATTATTGCCTACAAAGAACAAGAAATACCTTTAAAATATAGTTACTTTTTTGAAACTGGAGAAAAATTAATTTTATTTTTTTTTACCTTAATGAGCTTTCTACGTTTCAATTTATAAAATCGAAAGAGGACATGCTGTGGCTTGTTCTCGTGTAACATCTCCTACCTATGAACACAGAGCGAAGAATCAATCAGAAATGAGCCTCAAGTCGCAAGAACGGCTCTTCATTTCCTAGTCATTGCTCAGAAGTGCTAATGCTGTCCATCATGTGCAAGGGACCTGGGCACCCTGTACCACCCCTGTGCACTGGACAAGGAAGAGGAAGCTCCCCTTCCCGGCCCTGCCCACCAGTTGCATAGGTCATTTTCCACATATAGTCCACGTGATTGCATTTTAAGCCTTCCTCCCTTTCTTGGCCCCTTTTTGCCCCACCCCTGCTCCAAGAAAGAAAACTAAGCAAAGACAAACACTACCACTACCACCAACTTGCTATGTGCTCTGACCAGGCTGGCCCAAACTTGGCCATCCTCCACTTTGCCTCTTCATTTAGCCGGTGTTACAGGCATGTCCAATACAAACAGTTTATGCTAGGTGTTTTAACCCATGAGAGATTTCCTTCATGGGTACAAAGGCTTACAGAAATCATTGTAATAGATCTGAAAAACGTCCCAAGATCGGTTTGCTCTTGAGGAAAAGCAATGTGGCAACACGGCTCACTTGTACCCCATTCTACTGGAAACAAGCACACAGAAACAGATCTGACCTTGGGATTGTGAAATCAGATGAGGGTGTGGCCAGGAACTCTGTCTATCCACAGTGCTTACAAGGAGGGAAGGATTAGACATGTGGATACATTCTCCAAGAGCATGTTGCTTTCTCTTTATCGACCCTGATGATGTTCAGAGGGTAAGGTTCAGAGGGGTTATAGTTACATAAGGAAGATAAGGATTACATTTCTTGTCTAGTTTGTTACCCCTTCCCTCATTTTTTCTCCCTCTTTCCCTCCCACCAATCCCTGCCTCCAAGTTGTACAGATCATTTCCCATGTATTGTCTTGTGAGTATCATGGTTGCATTGCTTCTTCCTTGTCCTTTGTCTCACCATTTTATTGCTCTCCTTCCCTTTCCTAGTTCAAATAAGTTGTATATACAACATCCAGGGTACCAAATCCAGTGCAGTGACAACATAATAAACCATAAATCACAAAGGAAAGATGAAATCATGTCACACACTGAGAACAACAACCACAAAGAAAGATCTCTTGTGTCCATGTCTTGTTCATTTTGCTTAGTATCATCTTATATGGTCATAAGTACATAGTTATTGAACTATTCTGCTCATCTGCTAAGATTATCCTAGATTTATACTAATTATTTCAAATAAGGGAAACTATCAGACCTATGTTTCTTTGGGCCTGGCTTACTTCACTTAATGTAATTTTTTTCCAAGTCTTTCCATTTCCTAGCAAATGGGGAGGTGCCATTCTTTCTGATGGAAGCATAGAATTCCATTATATATCACATTTTCTTGACCCATTCATCTATTGAGGGGCATCTGGATTGGTTCCATATCTTAGCTGAGATAAACATAGTTGGACTGGTAGCTTTAGTATACCCTTGTTTGTGATCATTTGGGTAAACGCCCAGAAGTGGGATTTCTGGGTCATAGGGGAGCTCTATGTGGAGTCTTTTGAGGAACCTCCATATTGATTTCCAGAGTGGTTGAACAAGTTCACACTCCCACCAACAATGCAGTAGGGATCCCTTTTGGCCACATCCCCTCCAGCATCTGTTCTTATTAGATTTCTTGATTATAGCCTTTCTAGCTGGGGAGAGGTGGAATCTCAATGTTGTTTTGATCTGCATTTCTTTTATGTCCAGAGATGTTGGCCATTCTTACTTCTTCTTCTGAGAAGTCTCTCTTGAAGTCATTAGCCCATTTACTAGTGTAGTTGTTGTTTCTTTGAAGGTTTAACTTTTGAGGACTTATTTTTTTTGAACTTTATATTTTCGATATGTGGCCCTTTTCTGTTGTATGGCTAGTGAAGATCTTCTCCCAATCTGTGGGCTTTCTATTGATCTTGCCTAGCTATGTCCTTTGCCATGCAGAAGCTCTGCAGCTTCATGAAATCCCATTTGTCCAACCTTTCTTTAATTTGTTGTGTTTCTGGGTCTTTATTAAGAAAAATTTGGCCTGTGCCAAGGAGCCCTAGAGTTTCTCCTATCCCTTCCTGTCATGTTTTCAGGGCGTCTGTTTTGACTTCGAGGTCTTTGATCTATTTGGAATTGATTCTGGTTCAGGGTGATATATAGATATTTAACTTCAGTTTTCTACAGGTGTGTTACAAATTTTGCAAGCACCATTTACTGAAGAAGATGTCTTAGATAAGGAAATCCTGCTCCTTTCTATCTTCCTATGCTATCAGGTAGCCAAAGGCCAAAAAACTCCCTTAAAATTATCTCCAAGGGATTGAATTTAATATTGTAGTTATAACAGAAATCAATTTTAATCTTATATAGAATCGAAGCGAGAGTGGTGTGAAATAATTAGAGGAAAGGTGAGGGAAATACAGATGGATATTAAGGGATGTAAACCATTGTTTCTGGAGGCGCTTACTCAATAGCTGTCATTGTTGCTTCTGCCATTGATTCTAAGATGGTGTAAGGAAACAGATTTGGCATCTGTTCATCAAATATATTTGCTTTGCAATGAATGCCTCCCTCTCTCTCTGTTTCTGTCTGTCTGTTCCTGTCTCTCTCTCTCTCTTTCTCTCTTACAAGTCACATTTTCCAAGTTTGATATATAAAGCCATGGAGTCAGACCCTTTCAAGTTTAAATGTTGTCTAGGGGACATTATCACACTATTCTATTCTAATCTACACACTTCATCATCTAAATGAGATCAGCTATGTCATTACCCAACTTACCCATGAAACCAAGTAGACAATTCAAACTTCATTTCTAGCTATGAAATTGTATATTCAGTGGTGTCAATCAGAATGCAATGACTTGAGATTTGTCAAGTAATAACGTCTCGATACAGGGTATATTTGTTTGGATAAATATTAAATATCTGCAGCTAGTGGCTCATACCTATAATCCCAGCTATTCAGGGGGCTGAGATCTGAGGATGGTGGTTCAAAGCTGGTCAGGGAAGAAATGTCCTATACCTCATTTCCAATCAACTACAAAAAAGCTGGAGGTAGAGCTGTGGCTCTAGTGATAGAGTGCTACCCTTGAGCAAAGGAAGTTCCTGGATAGCACACAGGTGAGAGAATGACAAAGAGAGAGAGCGAGAGAGAGTGAGAGAGCAGGGCAAGAGAGCGAGAGCGAGATTAAACATCTGTCTTATCTATTTTATAATAATGTATAACACAATATCATGTTTAAATATTTTGAGCTTGATTTATCTCAGGTACCATGATGTTCTCCAGTTCTATCCATTTTTCTGCCAATAACATAAATTCTGTTTTATTTTTGGCTGAGTCATATTCTACTGTATGATTAAATCACATTTTCTTTATGTCATAAGTGAGTGGTGGGCACCAATCAGGACTCCTTGCTTTGCTATTGTAATGAATTGTAAATAGTGCTGCCACAAACAGAAACACAGCCATCTCTGCTGTATGATGAGCCACATCGCTGCCGATTCTGGTCAGAGTAGTCTGGGAGGATTTTGCAGTGGTTCTACAGTCAGTGCACAGAGGAATCTCCGTACTGGTTTCTAGACTGACTAGACTCAGTGTTATTTCCACCAATAGTGGATAAGCCCAACATCTTCTCCAACATTTGTTGTTGTTTTTTCATAACTGCCATTCAGGTGAGATGAATCTCACCATGTATATTTTTCTTTTGATTCATTCATCTGTTTGTAATGCATCGGGGCTGATTCTATAGTTTGGCTATTTTGAATAGTGCTTCAATAAATATGGATGTGCATATGTGTGTGTGTGCGTGTGTGTGTGTGTGTGTGTGTGTGTGTGCGCTTATGCAAGCCATGATGTTGGAGTTTTATTTTATATTTATTTTGTTTTTTAAAGAAACCCCATGCAGATTTTTCTAAGGACTTCCCTAGTTTACTCAGCAAAAGAGTTAGAGCTCACTTCCTGATTCCCAGTTCGTCCCCACCAGTGTTTGTTGGTTTCATTCTCGATGCTGGCTGTTCTAACTGCAATGAGACAGGATCTCAATGTTGTTTTGATCTTCATTTCCTTAATGGGCAGGGATATTGAGTATTTCTTTGTGAACTTATTAGTCATTTGTATGCCTTCTGTTGAGATAACGTGCCAAAATCATAGGTACATATAATTCCAGGCAACTTTTTCCCCCTACTTCTTTTGTACAGTGCCATGGGAAATGATCATACCTCCATGAATCAGATCTTAACATGGATGTCAACAGTCCTTTCTCTAAGCATTCCACATTAATATGTAAGTGTGTGGTTCAGATTTTCAACAGGCTAAAAATGATAAGAAGAGATCATGGGAGCAAAGTTAAATATTTTATAAGAGAAATCAATCATCTTGCTCACTACAAGGAGAGTATTAGTCTAAGTCATTCCGTCATGGTAGAAATCCTTTGACTAAATTCTGTATCACTATCTATAAACCCGAAGACAGAAGCAAAACTGCAAAGTACCATCACCTAAAACTGTGTCACTGTATCTAGTGTTTCATGTTAGAGGAAAACAATAACCTTAAAAGATGACTTTTTAAAGAATCCATGGTTCCTGTCAATTCACTAATCAATTCCATTTGCTCAAGGTTATTATTGCTATATCATAAATAAGCACTTACATTGTCCAGTGTATACACAATAACTATCTCTGTCTGAGCTCTCTAAATCAGTTATACCTTCCCTTAATTGGGTATAGGATCTAATACTCTGTATTTGCTGCTGAATTTCTTCCTCACATTACAGTAGTTTAGCAAAGAAATCCTGTTATATTTATACTATTTCCAGGATCCAATATGAATTTCTACATAAATTCAGCAAGTATAGAGATTGCCTAAGCTTGAATTTTAAACCGAGTTTGGAAGTAAATGTATCAACAAAGTCAGCTTGTATGAAATTGAAATTGCCGTTTCTTGACTGCAATGTGTTGGCAGTATTTACAGATGACTCTTGGTAGAATCATAGGACTGTATACCTAGAGGAAATAATTGTGACATAAATTACAATTCAATGCAAAGTGTGAATGCATAAATCATACAAAGGAAATTTCCACTTCCTCTTGATAAATCACTTTCTAGGAGTTTTTAGGTAACTGTTCAAACCTTTGATTCCTTCCTTTCTCCTTTGCATCCAGTGTAACATACGCCATATTCCATCTGGCTTCAGGTGTTTATTTAATTGGCAGCTTTCATGCAAGAGTTGTTCCGATCTTCATGAGCTTTCAGTTCTACCTTTAAATGAAGGTAGCAGGATCTTGCAAAAATGTCACAGCAAGGAAATGCAATGAGCTAATGATTCTTAGAGAACAATGTGACAGAGTACTCAATTAGTATTCCAGAATTTTCTTCCCAGGGAATGTCAATCAAAGTCTCAAGCTCTGACAGCAGTGTAGCAGTGTAGAGCTGTGGAGCTGGTATCTACAGACTCAGCAGTATTTTTTAAGTCTGCAGTTGAGTGTTTTATAAGTTAATTTTATATTCATCTAATCAAAAAGCAAAGATCATCAAGATCTCTATGGTCCTTTCTACTAGATACAGCTGACAAAGATTGAAGTCTTCAGATGGTCTAGTCTATATTTGACCCACAAAACTGGGAGTTTGAAACTGTGGAAGGCCTTAGAAAAATGCTGCCAGGCTCCCCTAATCTACTTTTAATTAATTACCTATATAAAATAACGTACAAGGGCTGGGAAGGTGGCTCAGTGGTAGAGCGCTTGCCTTGCATGCATGAGGCCCTGGGTTCAATTCCTCAGCATCACATAAGCAAAAAAGAAAAAAAAGCTGGAAGTGGCACTGTGGCTCAAGTGGTAGAGTGCTAGCCTTGAGCTGAAGAGCTGAGGGACAGCGCCCAGGCCCAGAGTTCAGGCCCCATGACCGGACCCCCAAAAAAAATCTATAAAAAAAACATACAATATTATTGTTGAAAAAGAAGTATTTATTCAGTTATCAAGATTTTATAATATCCTGTTGTCTGAAATGATAAGAAAATAGTTAACTATGAGTTAATTCTTAATATTATGCATGTTGCAATAAAAACAATTGTGTATATAATCTTAATACATAATCAAGATTCCATATGGTGTCATCAAATGACTATCTATCCATCTATCTATCTATTGTAACTATTTGTGAAGATTTTGGCTGCTATTAATGGTTGGTTCTGTACCTTAAAATTTACATTTTTATCCTAGGTATGACTCCTGCATCATCATATATAAGATGTGACAGTTTTCAGGATGTATGGTCAATGTATAAATGGATTAAAAGTTTACAGAGCTAAATGCTTGTATTTGTTGATGTGAAAATGTGTTCTAACATGTACTGGATTATAGTCAGAGTCCATGGGGTTTTATTCTGTGAATGTGGGTTTCAGCATGGTCCATGATATTTTCACAAAAGCATTTGTTGTAGAAACAGACATCCAACTAATGTCTATAAACTGTGATTTAGTAAGTGTACATCTGCTTAATACCTTATCATGAAAGCCTGAAAATCATACTTTATATCCACTTACAGGAATAAATACTTCTAGTCACAGCTTTTCCTTTATGCTGAGTCCCCAAAGGCAAAATGTGAAAGTTTATATAGTTTAAGTATGATTATTGGCAACTACATTAATAATTACTTATTTACCCACTGGTAAGTGGGTCAAAGGGGCCTAGATTTTCATTCAGGAACTGAAAATTATCGCTCTAGGGACCATTTGGTATATAACTGAACCTCAGGCCCAGTACAAAAGCCAAGCTCTCATTTCACTGAGCGCCAGACTAACAGACAACAGCCCAACAAATGTGTCCAAGATAATTCTTAAATCCATAACTATCAGTTTAGAAAACAAGTTCAAGTAAAAATTAGCCCAAAAGAAAATTAAAAAATGAATTCTGCTTCCTGAACTCTTTTCCAAAAACACAGAATCTTACTAAAAAAAGTTATATAAGAAAAAAGTTATATATATAATACATTCAATATTATATATTAAAATAAATATATCACTATGTTATAGATAAAATATTACATATATTAATTATATAAAACATTAAAATTAATGCAAACTTTTCAAGAATATCCTTATACATATTACAATTGGTTATTTTCTTCTTCTGTAATAAAATATTTCTTTAAAAATAACAAAACAAGCTATATATCTTGATTCCAAGCCTTAAACATAGTATGAACTCATTCCATCTATCCAGTACTCTCAGTGGTGTTTTTTGGGTAAATGGTCAATAATAAATGTATCTGGAGGTTTACAATTAAAGGAATTATAAAATTTAATATGGAAATGGACTTACATAATGGTAACATTCTTTCCTTACTGTAGAACAAATAAATTAGCTAGTAATACCTCAATTGATAGTTTAGAAAACATTTCTGAAGGATTATTATTGTGATAAGTAATATATATTCATTACTCATTTTTACATTTTTATTTTAGTTTTTTTGATATTATAAAGGTGATGTATAGAGAGACTACTGTTTCATAAGTCAGCACCTGCGTACATTTATTTTTTGACAATGTCACCCCTTCCCTCATTTTTTCCCAGCTTTTCTTTCCTGTCCCCACCCACAAGTCATATAGTTCATTCTCAGCATACTGTCTAGTAAGTACCACTGCTGCATGTGTTCATGCTTTGTCCCTCCATTTCTGTACACCTTTTATCTTTTCTCTGAAGATAGATAAATGAACAAAAATACATAAATTAAATCCTTAGTCCCATTTCATGTATGTTGCATTATGATTTTGATATTTGTTGGTAAATTAAAACTCCCTGAGGCCCTCATTGGGCCTGCAAGACCTCTGGTCTTTCATACAAAGCAACACCATCTTCATTCAGGGGAGCAAGCTGGAGTCACACCGAGACATGGACAGCCTGCTAAAGACATATACATCCCATTGAGTAGCTAAGCTTAAGAACCTGTAGCATCATACTTGTATTATATTAACACTTTTTTCTGGAAAGATAAAGCATGGGATAAATTTACCTCCAGGAAAGAAAAACAACTTGGCACACACATCATGAGTCAAGTCAGAACAAGGGGTTGGTCTGCTAGTCTTAAAATCTCATCGGACATCACGAGGACGCGGGAGATCCAGAGATGCAGAGTTGCGGTTCCCCCCCACTCCATCAGCTCACCATGGAGAAAAGAATTAAAAGGCTGAACCCGAGCCAGCTGTCACCACGGCCCATCCCCAGCAGTTTGTGCAAAGTTAAAATACATCTCAGCGATTAGCAGGAAGTCTGTGATTAACACTGAGCCGCCCCACCTAGCAATTCTCCAATCCACAGACCACTGTTTAATCTCGGGATGTTCCCAGGCTTGTCCATCACAGACACACTGTGGCTGGTGCAGACAGGACTTCGCTCCTGCCCTCAGCACTACCCCTTCCGTAGGTAGTGGAGGCACCAGATTCAATGTTTTAATATAGTGCTTCTCTCAGTCACACTAATGAGGTGATAAATGAAAATAGACCTTACTTTCGCAGTTTCACAAACGTTTGCTTATAGTTATGGTGCCATTTCCATTGGTGTTAAGCAAGTTACATCTTTCCATTTGCCTGCTCACAGGTTGCAAGGAGACGTGAAGTTTGCCTGAGAAATGTCATGTAGACAAGAAGCACCAAGCAATGTTTGGTTGTTTGCATGTCAGAGCTTACACACACATCTCCATTCTAAGCCTTTCTTCAATACGCATTTTAAGGTTAGAATAACTGGACTTGGTTATTTTTAACTTGATCTTTCCCATTTATAGTTTACCAACTGTAAACTATAGGTTAAGTTTTTTAAATTTTATCCACAGTTCCTTCCTAGAAAAACACCTCTTTTCTTGTTAAGTTTCAGCTTCTCCTAGGAGGAGTGGAAGTGAATCTCTTCCTAAATGGTGGTGAACTGTCCTCCTGATACAGTTCTGAACTGAGCCTTGAATAACTCAGTAGTTAGGAAATCAGAATTCTGGTACTTGAGTGGACATCACAGCTGATGTTAGTGGAACTAATGTGAATAAAAAAAACCCTGAGGTTTTTAGAAATAATCTGCATAAAAGACTGAATTTTTGGTTGTTCCATAAAGTGAAGTTGAACTTGGTTAAAAAAAAAACAATGAACTCAGCAGTTTAAATTCAGGGGGATCATTTAGATAAGATACCATAAAACTTCTTTGACAGCCCTGAAAGAAACATTACATCTGGTACTCACAGAATCATTCTGAAGAACAAACCTAAGTCTAATTATGTAGGTTGCTGAATTATATTCAAATTTATGGCACACTATTTGAAAGTTTCTTGTCTTAAATTATGACAGTGATTTGGAAAGAGTGTAGAGCCACGTGAACAGATTCCAATTATTCTTATACCCGGTGCCATACCTGCTTATGTCTCCCTTCATCGACAGACAGAAGTGCTCTTATTTGACAAGGCTGCCGTGAATTCTTTTGACTTTATTGCTGTACAGCTGATTGCCAACTCTCTACTCTTTTCCAGTGAGTCATTCTGCTTTCTGACCTACTAATGACGCCAAGCTTCAGGAACACAGGTCATAGGACACAGAAATATGACCTAGGCAAAGGAGAAAAGGCATCAAAATAATAAAAAAATAACTTTATCAATAGGTTTAACCCAGATATACATAGGACATTGGACGTTATTGGGTCCGAATGGAAGGGTTAAATATTGAATCAGGCTGTGGCAACTGAGGCCACATTTTATGCCTTAGAGGGAGGGGATGACAGGTGCTTGCATGTTTTATTTAAACCTGAACTCGAAGCTCATCTCTTTACAGTGAAGTTAAGGTGATAAGCAATCTTGCTCAGTATATGTAAGAGGAAGGTACTAAGTTATAAGTACGTCAGATATGGGCATGACAATATCCCATTACTCATGTTCATTCATTTCCCCCCAACCACTCTGGAAAGGTCTAGAAAGCCTATTTTCCATGCCGCGTTAAGAGGTACATAAGGAAGGAAAATCATGGTGTCATTAAATGGACCAATGGTGTATAGAGGTACAGAGGTAGGTGTGCCTTCTGTGTGAGCATGTGGTAAGGGACACTGTGATAAACGAACCCTGGAGAGGCAGGGAATTGGAACACCTCCCCCTCCCCCCCACCTGTGACACCACATATCTGAGCTGCCAGAGACACTTGGTCCTGGTGACCACAAGGGAAATCACGCACGTGTCCTGTCTGCAGACAGGTTTGTCTTCTCCTCACCACTGGGAACCAGACCTGAGGCTTTCAGGTGGAGTCTTCCCTGTGGGTTTTGGGCTTGCTTTGGCCCAATTGCTCCCTTCTGCTCCCCTCTCCGTCTCTTCTGGAGTGGAGTGTTTTATGTTTATCTTGTCCCTCTACTTTTTCTCTGAAGTACATACCTTTTTGGGGTTATTTTTTCTTTTTCATTATGTTTTATAGTCATGGGGGTTTAAAGCATTTATGTTCATTCCTGGATAAGATTTTGGATTGTGTGTGTGTGTGTGTGTGTGTGTGTGTGTGTGATGCTAATAAACAGGCAAGAAGTCTTGTTTTGTGAGGACTGAAACTTTGGAAAACCAACGTGAGAACACTATGGTTGTGATGCTGTTTCCTCTACCTTCCTCCTCCTGGAATAAGATGTGTTCGGGGCTTCAGCCTCCGTGTGGTGATGCAGACGTTAATGGAAGCTTTAAGAGACAGAGCCCACTGGGGAGTCATGGTTTGTACACTCACTCCAAGAGGGTTATTATAAACCAGAGGACAAGAGTACAATGCCACATA
This sequence comes from Dipodomys ordii, assembly GCF_000151885.1. Taxonomy (NCBI): domain Eukaryota; kingdom Metazoa; phylum Chordata; class Mammalia; order Rodentia; family Heteromyidae; genus Dipodomys; species Dipodomys ordii. The sequence continues at coordinate 16,727,815 of NW_012267259.1, read as the reverse complement.
ATATACAATGAATAAATAAGTCGACGCTGTGGGGATGGGTATTGTCAGGAAGGAGCAGGGATAAGCAAGAAGGTGAAGGGGACTGAATGAAGCAGGAGTTGTTGGCAACTCTGAAATTACAACAGCAAAACCTGCAACAATCCATGTGCTCTGCGTAAGTAATATAAACCACTAAATAAAATAAGTAGCAAATTCAAGGCTGAGCTGCTTCCCCCAGGCTCTCTCTACGTCTCTCTGCGTCTTCCTCCCCAGGTATGTCTTCCACCCTCACACTCTCTCAATGTGAAGGAGAACCATCTACTCTCACACTTTGACGGGTTCAAATCCAAGCTGCCACCCAGTCTGAGATTCCGAACCTCTGAGACAGTGTACTTTTAATACACCTCCTCTTAATGAAGTGAATTTCCATCAGGCATTTCATTATGGTAAGGGAATGCTGAGTAATACAGGAAATCCCTGTCCTCTATACTCAATTATCTGTAAATGTAACACTACTCCCTTGATTTCAACTAATACATTGTTTAAAGCTAGAGTTCCCAAGATGAAGTAATCCTCTTAAACATTATCAGCCCATCTTTGTCTGGAATTCTGTGATTTTTTTTAAATTACTGGATGGTATGCCATAGGATGGTATTATTTCACTGAATGAATATCCCCAAATAACTCTTGTATAGCACAGAATCTTCTTTTCTTGATTTCATGTTTCCAACAAAGACTACCTCCATTTCCTCAATGGTCATGAACTTGCTTCCTCTGTAAAGGGAGAAGGTGATGGGGGTCCATACACAGGGATAAGTTGCTGTAAGGAATATTAATTCATTTGTGCTGCTATAACAAAATTGCCTAGGCTGAGAGTAGCTTATGCACATGAGAAATTTCTGGCCTCCTACTCTGCTGGCTGAATGTCAAAGGATACATACAGTGCAAGCTGAGTTAAGGTACAGTGGGGGTCTGCTTTCTGTTCAAAGGTGGCCCCGTCTTGCTGGGAACTACCATGATGAGAATGGCAAGACCAATTTTGGGTTCTCTTTAATAAGGGACTAAGATCATTTATAAGGGCTCCACCCTTATGGCGTGGATGCCCTGGACTTCACTGCACTGGTGATTTCCTTTCAATCTATGCATTTTGTCATTCAGTCGACAGGATCAGAGATGGACAGTGGAAGGTTGTAACATTTACTAGGGCCTGAGGCAGGGAGGTGATGTTATCTGATTCTTCCTGTGGAATATCTGTGCTCAGAAAATACAGGTGGAGTGGGGCAGAGGAAGTAGTGTAAGTCACTTCTCGAGGTTGACTGGGAGGTGGATTGTGGTGGAGCAATGGAGTTCCTACAATGGGGAGATGAGCAAAAAGAACATTCAAAGAGCTGCATGCCCAATGTAAGAAATTTTGCTAAAGATCAACACAATGAGATGTAGTGTTTTTTTTATGGGTGGGTGATGCTGGGTCACCCCAGAGATAAGATTTAAATTAAGAGAATAGACCAAAGTCAAGTTAGAAAGCTGGTCTATTGGAAAGATATACTTGAATAGAATAAACAGGCAAATAGAAAATAAGTAAAAGAAAGCAGAAAGATTCATTGTTTCTGCTTTATAATTTCCCTAAGGTAATCATTGCTTTATTGAGAGGGAGAAAAAAATAAAACAAAGCAAGGATCAATACCCAAGGCCTTTTCCCCCTCTAAATATATGTGTAAGTAAGAAATGTGTTTCAGCCTACCACAGAACACCTGACTGAAAGAAGAATAAACACATGGGCGGTTTTATCCCTCACCCAAGCCTTTGGTCAGGGCCTTACATGGCCAGCAGAGGACCAGGCTATTTCTTGATTTTTTTCTGGTGTTTTCCACCACTGGACCTGCCCAGCTGCATCAATAGCATGCCCACGTGCCCGTTATTGGCATGGGAAGGGGGAAAGACCACGCCATATATTCACCCACATCAGAAAAAAATGCCATGGGGGACGACCCCAGGACCCTTGACATCTCGTGGACAGCAGGAGCACGGATCGTTGTCTACTTGGAGGCAAAGGACACGTGGGAAGCTCAACTTGAGATGCGTGGACCAAAGCCCAACTTAAATCAACCGGAGTCCTGTCCTTGAGACACCTGTGTCCAGGTGGCGTTCTCGGGCTGGCCCATGGGCATACACACATCCATTCATGTATTTTATTAACTTTAGGCCTTATTTAAGATATCCCCTTTCACACGAAGCACAAGATTCACCATCCAAGGGGTTACTCAACCACACACCCCTCTGGGCGACTCCATAGGGGGTTTCCACTGTGGAACAAAGGAGCTTCGAATCAAGTAAACCAAAGGAACTCACTCTGATGGTTTTACACTCACACACAACCACAGCACTCAATATGAGGGTGGGGTCACAATGAATGTTTTAGAACTTAATTATTGATGAAAGTGACAAAGCATGATTGTGAGTGTGATCATGAAGCCCATCTTCCAAGCATTGTACTCCCACGGCACTTTAAAATTTTTTAAAACAGATTTCAAAAGAAGTTTGGAAAAGCAGGGGAGGATAGATAACCCTCGAATCCCTTCCTCGGTTTAAAGAAGCTCTTGGCATTAAATATACGATTCCCTATTCTGTCTTCCCAGCTGTTGGCTCCAGGGTTCATCATTTGACTGAATAAATACTACGTTCACTTTTTCCCCACTTTCTTTTTTTTCCATTTATTTATTGTGATTGTAAAGGTGATGTACAGAGGTGTGACTGTTCCATAAGTCGGGAATAGAGGACATTTCTTTTTGAGCAATGTCTTCCCTTCCCTCCCTCATCCCAGGTCTTCCCTCCCCTTCCCCACCCACAAGTTGTATAGCTCATTTTCCACATACTGTCTAGTGAGCACCACTGCTGCATTACTACCCCTTAATCCCCCATTTTCTGTGTCCCTCCCTTACCTTCTCTATGACAGATAAATGAACAAACAAGACAAAAGGAGATGAGAACAATTCTTCACTTTCTACTGAAATAACACCATGGGCTTCCTCCCAAACAATGTCTGTGCTTCCAGGAATCATCTGAAATGCTGTGCAGTAATTAACAATTGTTTTCAGGATGTAAGTATATTGATACTCTTGTCTTATTCAATAAGATAATATATAAAATATTCTCTTTATTTATAGGTAGAAAATTTACTTTTAGAATGACCATCCTTATGCAGCATTAATATTTTTCCTTCTTCCAAAATAGTATTTTAAATAGTAACCTATATGAGACCAGCTAGGAGCTGGTCTCCAGAGGCTCTGGAACCTCAGTTCTAGAGGACTGAACTTTGAAACAGCCCAGGTAGTAAGCTTAAGAGACTACCATGACAATTAAACTGCAAAATGCTTGGCAGGAGGCATTTTGAAGAATACCATGTAAAACAAATTGTATTAATCACACGGTTGCTTCGTGGCTTGTGTAAGAAAGTAAATGCTAACATTACCAAATAAAATGATAATGTTAATCTTATTGAAAGCTTTATTCCAACACACACACACACACACACACACACACACACACACACACGCCTTTTTGAATCTGCAATTTATGCTACCACGGTTAAGAGTATCCAATCTCCAGAAGAAATAGCTGATAAAATTTTCAAATTTCTCTTTATAGTTCTTCTTTCTGAATTGACAAAGACTACATAGAAAGCCCACATAGAAAAGGGAAATCATTCTGTGAAAATTCATTGTTCCCTTAATGTTACTTAGAATTTACCTTAGCAAAAAAATCCACAGTTTTATCAAAATATTTGCTAATCTTCCATTGCCATTATCTTGGGATCAAATACAAAAGTAGCTTTCAGGGAAGAAAATTATTTTGGTGTAGATTTGAAAAGTATTATTTTTTACTCTTTAAATCTCTTGTTCACGTGCAATATCTCCTGTCATTTTTCCCCCAAAGAACTAACCCCTGCTCTAACTGGCATATCTGGCAAGAGTCCTGGCCAAAGCTTTTTAGTGCTGGAGTTTCTGTGGATAACTGGTAATAACATCTAAATATCCATTGGAAAAATACTTGCCTCAGGTATTCCATTGGACTGAGATTACATCTTGTCACTGAGATTTCAATTATTAATTGATTAATCGCAACTCTCTAAAATAACTGATGGTTTAAGATTGACTATGCTTGCAAGGAAATTAAATGCAAACCTAAGTCAGTCATCTGCTAACAAAGATTCCTGTAAGGAAACTGCTGGAATACAAATCGGGAGCCCTGGAGCAGTGTGGGTCAACTGTAACTCGCTCGCTTCTTTTTTATTTTATTTTTTCTTAGTAAAACCCTTTATGGGGTGCCTGTTTGATTTTTCTCTGAATTTTTTTACTACCTTGAAAAGGGTATCTGATTCAAAGGTAATATATCAAAGTGCTTAACATGGATACAAATTAGAGTTCTGTCTTTTCCATTTTCACTCACGTTTCTAGTGGAAACAGTTTTTTAGAAGCCTGAGGATAGAATAAGCAGTGAAGGCTCCGCTGTGCAACTTCAAGGGCAGAAGTGCTTCTCCCCTCAAGCAGGTAGTCACTCTCTGAAAATCTGAAATAAAAGAGGTTCCCTCTTCCTTCCAGTAGCTCTGAAAATCCATTTAAGTCAATATTGGCAATCGACCCCAAAATGGAAACTGCTTTAATGTTTTATGTAATTGGCAGAGCACTGACTGACACTTTAGACTAATCTCAGACACCATACCATGGATTCAGCATTGGTGTATGGATTTCTCTTCTCCTGTGCTGGGATAGAATGGAAATACATACTATGGTCATTTGTCAATCATAGTAGCTTCTGCATAAGATACTAGAGACTAAGGAGGAAACCCAAACAGGTCACATTGGCATTATTAATTGGCTAGCAGTTGACAGAGGAAGAAGCAATCCTGTTTCGTTATACTGGATGAAAATAGTGGTAGTGCAAGTTTGACAATAAGGCGCAGGCACACTAAGCGGGGTACAGTCATCACTTGCTCCCACGTGTTGGGTTGGCTAACAAGCCGCCTCACTCTACCTAAGCGATGGCTAATGCAATGGTCTGTGTAGCACATCAGATCGCTTCTCAGTCACTGGGAGAGCAGGAGTCACATGAGCAAGGATGGGATGACGATTCCTTGGGAAAGAGTCTGTCTGGCATCACGAGTCAGATGGCAAATCTCAGGCAGAACAAGTGCAGCCAGTTCTCATTCCTGCTGCTTAGTCCTTGGAACCTGAGTTAATTATTAATTTATTCATTTCACTCCTCTTAAGGAGGAAAGAATTTGATAGCATTGTTACAACAGGTGAATTCACTGCAACACAACTCAGTAGAGAGTTTTCAAAGCACTCTCCCCAGCTACTGCTCAAGGCTAGTGCTCTACCACTTGGGTCACAGCTCGACTTCCATTTGTTCTAACAGATGTAGTGGCTGACCATGAACATACGGCCTATCATAAGGGGGTGTCCCCAGGCTCTGCCACTCTAGTCCCTGTTCTATTCTTCGATCACTCATCTGATTGCTTATTTATTTGTGTCATATTTTATATCTCTCTGTTTTCCTCATCCTGAGCCAATATTTGAAAATAGTAAAGTCTGGTTTACTACGTTCCTAGCATTTCAAATAGGGACTAACCAGAAGATACCTAGAAGAAATACAATGCAGATGTTCTGAATAAGGGAAAAGTATATTATTGAATAAGGCCTAAGCTTCGTCGTACCATACCAAGACAAAAAAAGGCCTTTCCCATTTACAAGTGACCAACACAGATACGTGATCCAAGCTGAACATGTGTCTTCCTTCAGTCCCTCAGTCCCTGACCATCTTAGCCACTAAATAATGCAAATGTCTACCCACTGAGGCCCTCCCTCACTTTGCTATGCATTTGCTTTAGACACTTTTTCCTGAAAACTAAATCCTTTTAGCTTCACATCCCGACAGTCTTTCTGAAGAACCCAGTAGCCATGCTTGAAAGGCAGTCTTCCCAGAAGACAGGCCACGGGCCATTCTGGGAAAGGAGACAATACTTTCTGTTGGGGAAATCACTCCAAAACATATATCGACCTCTTATCAGGAAGATGAAGTTTAGGATAAGACCAAAAGCAAGCACAGGAATTACACACACACACACACACACACACACACACACACACAATTTGCTAGTCCTTTGTTTCAGCATAGTTGAGTTCAGATTGAATTCTACCTTCCTATTTCAATAGTTCTGAAGAAAGAACTTGTGCTTTTGGTTTTTACCTTGTCCAGGAGAAGTTTTGCCTTGACAGAAGAAATCTTCATGCTTCAAGCAGTTTGGAGAGTCCAGAGCGCACTCCAGGAAAGAAGGCTGATAGCATGCTTTGTCCTGGGTCAAGCTTGCAGTCCCAGGAAAGTCCGTGAGGTTCTCTGTCCAAGGCAACTGCCAGAGAACAGGACTGGGTGTATGGCTGAGGTGGTAGCGCTCTGGCCAAGCAGCCAGCAATAACACCCAAAAGATGAGAGAAACCAGCCGCCTCCCTCCTTACTCGCTGCCAGCCTCCATCAAGCTTCAGCTCAAGGCTGTCATTTGATGCTCACAGGAGAGCCGCTCTAGGTCCCAGAGTGCTGGTGGCCATGGCCGCAGCAACAGAGCCCCTGCTCCTGAAGAGGAGGACATAAAGGATTTCTGAGTGACCTCTCCCTCTCCCTCTCTCTACCTCCATCTCCCTTTCTCTCCTCTCCCTCTCTTTCTCTCTCTCTCCCTCTCTCTTCCTCTCTCCCTTTCCCTCTCTCTCTTCCTTTCCCCCCTCTCCCTCTCCCCCTCTCCCTCTATCTCTCTCCTTCCCACAGGAAATACTGACCTTCTCAGAGGTCTCCAGGCAATGTCCTCTCACATTCACGGTTGTGGTTATTTATCACAGTTTTATCACAGGTTCCCTCAGTTCACAAACCACTAGCAGAGGCACTGGCATTGGTGCACAGAGGTAAGATGTTTTCAAGGGAAGGGATGGACATCTGGAGATCCTTGTGGGCCTGCCAGGGACAGCCCCTGATCCAGCCAGTTCCTAACTCACACAAGGTAGGGCTCGTCTCATTTGGAAAGCAGCCCGTTTGGTAACAGTTTACCCAGGGCTAGCTGAAAAAATGCAATAGAACTCAATCGTTCTCAAGTCTGCACCTTTTTTAAAAAAAATTCTGAGGCAATTTGACCTTTTCTTCTGCCTAAAACTCAATGAAGAACTCACAGGTCTCATAGATTCTACCAAATACTCTCCCATATTGTGTAAGTGGTACTTATGTTTTTTTGGGGGGGAGGGAGAGGGGTTTCGGTCATGGGGCCTGAACTCTGGGCCTGGGCGCTGTCCCTCAGCTCTTCAGCTCAAGGCTAGCACTCTACCACTTGAGCCTCAGCGCCACTTCTGGCTTTTTTTCTGCTTATGTGGTGCTGAGTAACCGAACCCAGGGCCTCATGCATGCAAGGCAAGCGCTCTACCACGGAGCCACCTTCCCAGCCCCAAGTGGTACTTATCTTTAACAGAAGTTCATCACTCACAAATTTGTCTGCACCTCTTTGTCATTTTATGTAAACCAGCATCTTCTTAGTCAATTTAGTATAACTTCTCAAACTCACAGATAGATTATGTCAACATCAATGTCCACATTGCTCTTTCTATCTAGGATTTTGGGGGAGGGTCAGTACTGAGGTTTGAACTCACAGCCTTACGCTTGTCATTGTTGGCGCTACCACACTGAGAAATGCAACAAACAACTTTTGTGCTGGTTCTTTTTGTGATGGTGTAGCCATGATCCGCCTATTTTGTGATTCCCAAAGGAGCTAAGAAAACAGGTGCATGCCACTATCCATGGGTCTCCATTAAGAAAGAGTCTCAGGAACTTTTCTGTGTGGGCTGACTTGAAGCTACAATCCTCCTTATAGCATCCTCGTCCCCCAGAGTATAGGATTACCGGTGCACCCACCAGTCCTTGATGCTGCCTAGTTATTGAACAAGTGTGTCCATCACATACAAAAGAGATTGTAGCATCATTGCTTGCTGTGACTTGACCTTGAACTGGAGCTGGTCCATGGCACACCTTGGAACTTGTGAGCTGTGACACACAAAAGTGTGCAAAGTGACCCTCTCTCCTTCCGCAAAGCGATTTCTGTTTCCTGTGACTGTCTGCTTAATGATACCTGTTCTTCCAGTCTAATGAATGTTTCAGTTCCTTTCTTTCTTTAATGTACCTGGTTATGCAACTTCATTTCTTTAATCCAGCATTTAATTAGGCTCTCTCAAATTGCCTATTTCTCTTTGATCAGGTTGCTTTGATCTTTCCATCATTAAGTTCAACAATCTTCTCTTCCCATGTCTGCAAGACTTCAAGAATAAGTGGAGCTGAGGAAGAAGTACGTAACTGGGTGAATATATAAACGATTCATCCATGGTTTCCGACCCACCTTCACACTCAGTCCAGGGATTCAATGATTACATCACAGATGACAAAAAGGTTTGGTGGATCAGTTCTGTGGATCAGTAAAACATAACAGTACGATATATATGCATATATATTTATATATATGTATATATCCTTCTACTGTTTCCTGTCTCCGTGGATGATGGATGTCTGCTGGGAATCTTTACCTCAGTGTGAACGTGTTGAATGTGAAGTCGACCAATATTGCATTTCACATTAGCTCTGTCTGTCTGTGTCTGTGCTGTTTTAAGTAACCATGATTATTCATTCCCTCAGCTTCCTCACTTTCATTGAGAACAAGTGACAAATCCCGTTGCTGCTGCCATTGTCGCTACAGCTCTGTGTCACTGGCTTCTCCTACGCGGCTGAAGTCTTTCTTGCTCCTAATTTATTCCCCAGAGTTAATTTGATTCCTAAGATTGTCTTCCAGTTGAAGAGAAGTTGATGTTTTCCCTTAGACACTTAGTTCCAGATTCTGGGCTATTGATGTATAGTTGTGTCTGTAACGAAGTTGTGTCTATAATGACCTCTAGTTTTATTTTCCATAACATGAATTTTACTGATTCTGAATAGTTGTCCAACATGCTGCATCATTGGGGGATGTTTTCACTAAGATTTTAACCTACACACCACTTTCCATGTAGAGCCATTTCAAATAGGCATTGATTCAAACAAGTCTTAATGAAAATTGGAGTTGAAAAAGGGCCAAGTGTTGTATCACTTTTACCTTGTCATATAATGCTCACTCAAGAATTTAGTATCACAACCACTGGAGATTTTCCCAGTGACTCAATGTGATAAGAAAATAGAGGTAACAGAAAACTCACCTTACACTGCTACTGAAAGGACAGATGAAATCTCTTCCTGACCTTATTAATATGCTCTCTTTTGTGGATCCTACATTTGATACATATGATACACAGCTTCAACAATAATGTAAAAACATATTAAGGGAAGTAAGTCAGGCTCAGAGAGAAAAAGGATATATATTTTCCCTCCTATCGGGAAGTTAGATCTAAATTAAATTATTAACATCTGTAAACATACACGATGTTACAAACATACCTATGCAGCTATGTTAACTAAACTATGATCTATAATGGGGTGGAGGGAATGACAATGGCATAGGTCTTTTGAAAAGCTAGCTTATAGTTTTAAAAAGTGAACACTCAAAGCTCAAGTTGTGAAGTCAGGGAAGGGGTGAGGTGGAGGGGTGGAAGATGAAGAGAGTTAAGATGGGCAAAGGCAGTCATAATGCTCGATGTACAGGGCGTGGTTAATCAAAAGCATGGGTGGGGTTAGTTAGGATAGCTGGGGAGAACAGGGAAGGGGTGACAGGGATGGAGACATCAAGACGATTTGTTAAATGACACCTCCCTTGTACAACTACTGAAAGATAATCATTTTTTAAAAAATTAATTTAAATTAAAAAACTGGAAACAATTGTACTAGATGAAGCATTTCTGTAGTTCTTAAGTGATTCTAAAACCTTGAAAACAATAAACAAAATGCATATTATTTTTGTTTATCTTATGAAAAAGTCTCAAGATGCATTGTACTCACATCAAATTGAAACCTCTTTGGACAACTAATTAAGGATAATTTATAAAACAGTCGTCCAACTTCTCATTTAATTTCTCTATGGTCTCTAAATTCAATCTCCCCTGATTAGGTCACTTCAAACTAGAGTGTGCTTAATTTAGCCCTAAAACCTGTGTCATGACTGAAACAGAAATTGTAGAGACATGAGGTAGGAACAATAGAGGAGCCGTGTGTGTACGAGGCCTCAGCCTCCTCACCTTGATCTGGGGTGCCACAGAGCAGAGCCGAGAGGCTGTGCCTTACCTGTACCTGAGAATTTTCTTTACCCGGTGCTCTGGAAGCCCTTTTCCATGGCATCATTTAATGAGAGTGCTTGGCTCCTTTTATCCACCCACAATTTCATTCACTATGAAGGCGTTGCCTGTGGTTTTGCATACATTCAGTCCGTCTGGATGGAGTTCATGACCTATCACTGCTGTGTAGGTCTGCAGAGTTCACAGATGATTTCCTGGGTTGTGGTTAAAAAAGTATCTTCATCAGTATTTCACCTTTTTGGTCCTCATTCTATTCATCTGAAACTTAATGAAGTTGGAATTGGCATTTTTTGTCAGTACCATATGTATCCTGACTTCTTTGGCCACTGAGTTTGGTGTTTCATGGTCTGGGTTGTGCTTTCAGTGATTTCTACATCTCACAATTAAACATGTATTCTGCTTATGAAGAAGTACTGTGATCTAACACCACTGCGTTCACCTGCGCGCACAGGTTCATGTACCATGTGCGGAGCTCATGCTTTTATTTTAGTAATGGACTTTATTCCTTCTGAGAAAGCTGCACATTGTACAGATAATTTGGTGCCATTTATAGAACGAAAGCACTTCCCGTGTTTCCAAGGATGTCAGAAATATTAACTGTATAAGCACAATGATTAGGCTACATGGGACACACACACACACACACACACACACACACACACACACACACACACAAAAGAACCTTTCAGTGTGTTTTCTTTTCACCTGTATATGGTTGAAACCCAGAAATTCAAATTCTTGTTTTAATGATATTTTATTATCTTTAAGTAGTTGTACAAAGGAGTTGCCCTTGGACAAAGCAGGTTAGGAACAGAATGCACCTTGATCGATGTCCCTGATTCTCTCCTCAGGCCACTGGTGTCATCAGAATGGATGCTCAAAGCTCCATCATGCCATGCAGCTAGGGAATTACAGCAGTCACTTTATAAGACTTGCTCCCCTCAGCTCCATGATGCTCTGTCATATGGTATTTCAGGTATAAAATCTAATTTAAGTATTGTCATTTCAACGGCAACAGATTGTCAAGTATGGGTCACTTCTCAACAATCTATACTGACCTCAAGACTATCATGTTTATAATTAATAAGTTCTAGAGATGCATTCAGGTTTAATTGTGGGTCTCTCTAATCTATGAATAGATTAGTCGACCATTATATTTACAGGCAGCCTATTTACCTGAAGATGGCATTTCCCTTCTTCCACTTAAAAAAAAGAAAAACAATAGAAGCAACACAGCCATGCTGTCATTTTCTAAACTAGTCTTCTATTTCATCTGGCTAGGTGAAAAGCCAAATTAATTATAGAAACTCAAATGCCACCCATGAAACATATATCATAGCAGCTAAGATTGCGTATACAGCATAATAAATAAAAATAGGAACTGGTAGAAATTGTCTTGCATATTTGGTGTATACTTTCCTTTGGACTGCGTATATGAATAACTTTTATTTCATAGGCTATTAAATTTAAGTATTCAGGGAGATTTATCATTCTGTATTTTAGTGTATTGGATGTTAATTATTGGACTCAATACATATTTACAAAAATCCAGACACTACTTTGAAAACGGAGTGTACAACTTTGGAATTTATGTTCCTC
>NW_012267259.1:16611100-16713242 GCF_000151885.1 Dipodomys ordii | reverse complement strand
TTTTTTTATCAAGCATTGTTGCCTCCTCCTTTGTTTCCCCTTACCATCCCTGCCCTCATTTTAAAATAAGAGAAATTCTATTTAGAGTACAGCTTTGGACTCAATAAAGTTTTCTCTGAGACTTTTGCATATCAAATGATAAAAAGGGATAATACTGTTTTAGTCATTCAATTTAATGTCTCAACAATATATTTTTGCCCTTATATTTTCAGAAAATTCATGTCCTTTGGTGTAAAGTAATGCTTAAGATTTCCCCAATAATAGTAAGCAAAGCTTTCAAATATATAATATCAAAATAGCTGCTTTATAGAATCTTTAGAAACAGAAGCATTTCACTTAATTCATGACTACAAAATAGTTAAAATCATAGCATAGCAATAAGAAATAATACTTATTATATGCTATTTATCTCATCTGCAATATGTATATTTTTGAAATATTTAATAATTATATATTAAGTGTTCATAATTTCCTGAAAGATTATATATTATTTTGTGATAAGAGGCTATAAATATTTTGTTAAGTAAGAAAAGTTTGTACCCAAAATAATAAATTGGCCTTCATTAATTCCCATGGTTTCCTACACTTATTTAAATAATAAAATCATACCACATTTTTTAATACATTGTGTCTTAACAGTGAGCTTCTAACAGCCAAGGTGATTTGGCTACAAATTATCATCATAATCTCAAAGAAATACAGTTTTTGGAATAATTTCTTAACAAATTATTTGAGCTATTAGTGACTAATACTGATATAGAGGAAGTTTTTTTCTCCATTAAACCAAATAATATCTCAGTAAATTCAAAGAAAATTAATTTACTTATATGATATATATGTATATATTTTAATAATGTGAGTTGACAAAGTACATTTTCATGAGGTGTGTTCCAATTGTATAAACACGTAGACAAGTAATATGCATTGCAGTAACACTCAGTGATGAAGAACTTGTCTGACAAGTCCAAGGCCCTGAGCTGGAGCTCCAGCACCAAGGATAAAATAAAATAAAAAGAATAAAATAGTAATGAGATAACTCATACTTGTTAATAGTGAATGTGATGGGGAATGATGGAGGGACAAGGTTTAATTCATTCTTGTACAGGAAAAACATAAATTTCTAGTAAGAAAGTATTCCCCATTAAACATTAACAGGAGCAGGGTCCTAGCCATGACTCTAGTCTCTTGATTATCCTCAGAAGACTAAGCAGGAGCTAGTGTGGAAACCCTGAGGAGTAGAAATGTGGATTGTCCACTTACTGCAAATTAGATTTTCATGAAAAATTTGACTACATCTGGGTTAAATAAAACATCAACGAACAGTACAGAATAAATTCAGGTTCTATTTTTTTTCACTGCAAATGTACTTTATCTTTGTAATCTCCAATCCAGATAATTAACTTCTTCCCTGTGGTATTCACATTGGTATTTTGAATAGTATGAATTTTCAGGACATGTGGTTGTAGTAATTTTTTTCTCTTTTAGTTGTGGAGCTTGTACCTAGGACCTTGGATCTGCCCCTGAGCTCTTTTGCTAAGTCTAGCTCTCTACACTTTGAGCCACAGCTCAACCCCTGCTTTCCTGGTGTTTAATTGGAGACAAGAGTCTCACAGACTTTCCTGCCGGGGCTGCCTTTGAACTGTGATTCTAAGATCTCAGCCTCCTGAGTAGCTAGATGATAGACGTGAGCCACCGGCACCAGCTGTAGTAGATTTTTTAAATGAAAATGCACCCCAAAATTATTTTTCTTGATTACACAGTGTCATGAATGTACAAACTGAGATTATCACTCTCAAAGTTGGAAAAACTTGTTTTCACATAAAAGTGACTAAGTGATTTCAGGATTTACACAGGAAGTTGATATGTATAGTTTGGAAATCAATTTCCAAATGAAAATTAGGTATTTATTGTACAATTTGGAGTATTTTGCTGTGTATCAACATGACTCTGAGTCAATAGAGCAAAGATAAATTATATTTGAGGTGTTGTTTCATTGCAAAGAACAATTTATTTGTGGTTAAAGAACATTTGAATAAATTAGTTTTAAAATGACATGTGAATGACTATAACTTTAATAGCTTTTAAATGATGGGAAAATAATCTAGAGACTTAGTCTTTTGAAAAATCTTTGCTGAAACTTCCCAAGAAAAACCTAGGGGGTTATTGCAGGAGATTAAATGCACATATTTTTTATTAGTTGTCACAAATAATAGACTCAAAAAAGCATTTCACTTATTCAAGAACTAGCAAACATAAGTTCCTTGATAGAATATATATTACCAATGAAAATTGCCTTCTTAAAGCCCATCAATATTAAGAAACTCTTGGAATCAAAAGCTATGTTCTCATTTTCTACTAAAAAGTGTAAAGAAATATTCTCTGGGCAAAAACACTCAGGGTGAATATACAAATATAAACTCATCATTTCAATAATTACACTTGGTGCTTGAAGACCTTCGCACTCATCTATCAGAAGATCCAAGGATGAAGAACAATCTTCTGAATGATTTTCGAGTCCATTTGACTTCTTATCAGACACACATAAAGAGCCGAGCGGAGTTAGACACAGCTCACCTCTGTGTTGCATTGCAAGGCTGTGCTTTATCAAAGGGAAGAGCAATGGTAGGGCATTATGGCTAAGCTGGGAAACACAACTGGGGCACCTCCACGCGATTCCTCCCCACCACCAGCAAGGTGTGAACCCCGAAGTCAACAGCAATCTTGATCAATATCTCAGTGAGAGATCCTTAACAATCGCTTCCTAAACTGGTCATTTTCGAGCAACCTGGAGCGCTCCGGTGATGTAATTATGCCTAAATCAGCCATCTCCACGTGGTGCCTACTGCCTTATTTTATCATGAATTTCTTCTGAAAGGCAAAGGAAACTTTCTTTGGGAAATTAAATATTTCTAACAGTTTTGTTTTACAAAAGGCAAAAACAAGTTTTAAATGTATAAAATAATAATTCCCTATTTTGACATAAAGCCACAGTAAGCTGGCATCTAACTTTCGAATATCAATACTCTACATGAATGCCTTCTAATACAAGGATTTGAGTTTACCTTCTTCACCGAATTTCAATAAAACAATCAAGTGGGAAAAATTAAAAAGGGCTCAAGTCTTTGATATTATTAATATAACATTAAAATAAATACCAAAACATCTGGTAAAAATAACGAATTCATAGATGTATTGGACACTAATAGAATTTTATCTCAGCAAATATTAACTTAGAGAATCATCTTTAGCTTCAAAGTGCCTACAGGGAAAATGTGTACTCAATTAGAAAAGTTGGCGTCTTCCAGTTACCCAGGATATTGCAAACCCATTTCCATTTTCTTTTCTCCAGTGCTAGGGTTTGAACTCAGTACCACATACTTGCTAGATAAGAGGTTTCCACCTGTCTCCAGCGCTTTTTTCCCAATGGTCACCTTTGCAATAAATTTCAATTTTTTTAGTTTTTAAAAATGCTGTCTTAACTCCTCTGTACAGTATTTTCACAATAAAAAAACTTAATTAAAATGTTGACATTATTTTAAAAATATTTTATTGTTCTTATAAAGATTCTGTGTCTGCAGGGTGCCAGTGGCTCACACCTGTCATGCTAGCTACTCAGGAGGCTGAGATCTGAGGATTGTGGTTCAAGGCCATTCTGGGCAGGAAAGGCCATTGAGACTCTTCAGAAAGCTGGAAGTGGGGATGTGGCTTAATGGTAGAGCACTAGCCTTGAGCTGAAGAGCTGAGGCACAGCGCCCAGGCCCAGAGAGTTCAAGCCCTACGACCAAGACACACACACACACACACACACACACACACACACACATGAGGTGCTGTACAGAGGAACTACAGTTTTATTAGTGAGACAGTGACTGCATTTTTTTTTTTGGACAATGTCACCTCTTCCTTTACTCACTGCCAATGTTTTCTTCCTATCCCTAACAACAAGTTGTATCATTCATTTTCAACATAGTGTCTACTGAGTAACATTGCTCCATTTGTTCACCCTTTGCCCCCTTATTTCTGTGTCCCCTTTACCCTCCCAAAGACAGAAAAATGAGCAAGATAAACAGAAAAGAAACCCAAACCGCTGCCACCACAAGCCCTCTTGTTGCCATTTCCTGGAGTCATTTGATAAGTGTTATTTTATATGATCCTGGGCAAGAGGCACTGAGCTTATGGGTTCCTTCTTTGGCATCATGTGTGTGTGATTTCCCAGAGTATTGTATAGTTGTGAAGGATCCTGCTGACCAATCACATTACCTAGGCTGACCTATTACCAAGGATCCTGTCCCTGCCAGATTTTTCTATGACAAAGTATTCTTCAGTGAACTATTACATCACAGAGGCCTGCGTGGAATATTTACCATAAACATTAAGACAAGCTAATCTCTCTGATAGCTATTTGGACTACTTACTTGGGAGCTGTGGAAATGACTCATTTATAGTTAAAGCATCAATTAGTCACTTTGGCTCTCATAATTAGATATTTATCTGAAGCAATTTTTGCTAGTTATTTGTAATAGTCATTTTTGTGTTTGTGTGTATACGTGTGTGTGTGTGTGTGTGTGTGTGTATACACAAGTGTGCTCTTACATGCTGGTTCTTAAACTCAGGACCTCAGTGCTATCCCTTAGTGATTTTGCTCAAGGCTAGTGCTCTACCACTTGAGCCCCAGCTCCATTTCCAGCAATTTTTGCTAATTAATTGGAGATAAGGGTCTCAAAGACTTTTTTGCTCAGGCTGGCTTTGAACTGCCATCTTCAGATCTCAGGCTCCTAAATAGCTGTCTGTAGACATGATTCACTGGCACCCAGCTTAGTCAGGTTTGTTTTAACTTCCTGTGTATTCTTCCTAATGATTCTCCAAAAATATATCCTTTTATTTCATCAGCACATAGAGCCTGAGCCCATGAGGCAGTCTTTTCTCGGAGTTGCAGTGTGCATTTGGTCAGGCAGCCAGTGAATGCCTGTATCGGGACTACAGTTTCTGCCACGTGGTGGATATTATGAAGTACTGGTTTAGTGAATCTGTCCATCCAGATGAAGAGAAGACATTCTCCCAAGGCAAATACAGCACTGTCTTTCTTCATTGTTCATAAATATGCTGTTTAAAGACTTATGCTGAAAAATTCTTTTTCTTTTTGACTATGTAAATGAACACTGTGTGCAAAATTCGTTTAATGAATCCCCAAGGATTGAAAAGAGGTTCGGGTGGGGAAAAAAATTCCCACTCATGAGCAGCCTGATTTCCTGGCTAATTGTTTCTAGTGAATGACTCGAGGAGGAGCTCGGAGTGTGACAGGAAAGCATATGTTCCCTTTGTCTAGCAGAGAAGGAGCTCTCTTCGGTTGGTCATGCATGAGAAAAGCAGTAAAGATGGCACTGCCTGATACAATACTTTTTCAAAATGCTGACATGGGGGAAAAAACAAACCCAGTTAGTAGAGTAATTGATTATACTAGAGAGCAGATAGTTAAACAGTATGTCTTCGATTTCAACATTGTAATAAAATTGTACTTTCCTGTGTTATTCCACCATGGACCAGCTCGGTATCACACTGTGTGGCGAATCCTGGAAGAATGTGCCATATGCTAAATGTTCTTGCTGTCAATCCGAGATGGAGCATTCAGACAAACACACTTTGAATAAAACTTTCCCGCATACTAAAAGAAATAAAACAATCAAATTTATCTTTTATTAAACTCCTGCAAACCCATTCGGTGCAGCAGGCTCATTTTATTTCCATTGTGTAATGAGGCCTCAATTGAAAGATGCTGGCATGTGAGTTTGTTGTGCGCGTGTGTGCGCTTTGTGGGTGTCTGTGCGCGTGTGTGCGCTTTGTGGGTGTCTGTGCGCGTGTGTGCGCTTTGTGGGTGTCTGTGCGTGGCAACCGCATAGCTGTGTGTTCACCCCTTTATTACAGCACACATGTAACAGAGGCACAACGCATCGTGTAATGTCACTCCTCAGGGACACGTGGGAATGCATTCTCACTTTTGCCCAAGGACATAGGAATGCCAGAGTCACCAGGGCGCAGCTTCACTCGCAGATTTCCGAGTACTCGTTAAGGTTCCTGTGATAGTCTACTCCATCTCTTCCCCGGACTGTGTCCACGTCTCTGTGTCCTGTCCTCAGAGATCCCTCTCCAGGTTCACCCGTGCGTGACCAGGAGAATACTGAGATAAGAGCACCCCTGGCGCTATGCGTTTCGCTCAAACAAAACACCACACACCAGATACTTCATCAGGAATAGAAATAGTTTCCCTTCCTGGCGGGGATCAATGGGGAGTCTTCGTGCTGTACCATCCGGTGGTGAACGGTCCCCATCCCATCTATTACGCAGGAGGCGAAGGGCACCGAGGGATGTGAAGGAAGGGCAGGTGTGATGGTCTCCCAGTCCCCGAGTCCCCAGCTGGCGTCCTCCCTGGAGCCAGCGCTGTCTTGTGGCAGCAAAAGGCAGCGCCTGTTCAAGGCTGAGCTCAGGCTTCCAGCTCCTGCGTGTCCCCGGAGGGGCCGGGGTGACAGGGCGCACAGAGCGCCCGCCACCTCTCCAAGGGGACGCTCTCTCCCTCGGACACGGGACTCCACTGTGAAGCTGTCCCCGAGATCGTTTTCGGAAAGGCCACAGCACCCTCCACAGAAGCCCAGCTTTCAGGAGCTGGGCTCGGGGCCGTGTCCGTGGGAAGACTTTGTTCCTGGAGAAGACTCTTACTAACTTGGAGCGAGGCGAGGGGCTCCTGAGACGGACGAAAGGGCAGCGTCGTGAGACAAGTTCCAGGAGACACACACTCACTGCCTGACGTGTGCAACTGTAACCCCTCTGCACAGCACCTTGACATGACATCCAATTGGAAGAGGGAGGAGGAGGAGGAAAGAGGAGGAGGAGGGAGGAGGAAGGAGGAGGAGGAACAGGAAGGAGAAGAAGGAGGAAGGAAGAGGAGGAGGAGGAGGAGGAAGTAGTTTATTAAATATCTTGTCAGCCAATGTTGCCAAACCCCTAAAATAATATTACAATAGCTTAAGTTGTGATGTTAAAGAATTTATGAACCCTCTAGCCTCCCACATATTTATCTATTTAATTATTTGAATGTGTGGGTCACTGAAAGATATAACACCTTATACACTACTTGGAATTGCAAAGAATGCTAATTCATATTTTGGAATAAATTCTAGTTTTTCAGGCTTCAATTATTCTCTTTCTAGTAACATACAAATAATCCCATAGTATCAGAATAATTTCTTTCCCAGATGAAATTAATCTTTATTTTTCAGTTTAAAATATTGCTAGTAGATAAATTATAAGCCTTTAGATTAACTGCTAATCATTTCACAAACAAAATTCAAGTCGCTACTGTCTGAACATACCACATAAATTACACTACTCATTCTTTTTTAAAAAATTATTAATGTGTTCTTCTTGGGGTACTTGGTTATTCCCTTTCATTATAAATGATTTATGTAATTCATTAGATCGTGGTAATTATCATTTAAGAATCATAAAGCTCTTGTTTATGGGAGGTTTTCTGGTATTGAAATATATTCTTACTTTCGAGACAAGTTTGCTAAGCTATGTCTGTGAATGATAATGATCCCATTCAAATGATATTTAGATGGAATCTAGTTTTTTTCTTAATTCAACATAATTGGTAGGACTTACAAAGTAAGTGTTATGTACTGAATATTATTGAAGAAGTAAAGGAAAGAAAAGATCTGTGACAATTTTCATTTATTTTCCCCAGATTAATATGGAATAGGGGGCAGGGGTTTGCCAGACACAAAAATCTACCTGAAGTGAAATCTTCACTGGGTGTTGCATTTTTTCCAGCACTGTAGGTCCATGTGAGTAAGGATGTCCCAAGTTTCAGATTTATTAGTGCTCTGTACTTGTAAGTGTGTGTGTGTGTGTGTGTGTGTATGTGTGTGTGTGCACACTCACATGTGCATTGTGACACCCCTGGGTTTAGGTGCTGTCCCTAATACCACGTGAGCCACAGCTCTACTTCTGGCCTTTTGTTTCTTCTATTCCCAGCCTTCTTGCTACAGCAGGCTTGGAAGGAGATGATCAGATCTCGGCCTCCTGAGTAGCTAGGATTAGAGGTGTCAGCCACTGGCTCTTAATGCTTTTTGAAAAATAAATTGTCCCTTATGTTTACATTAAACTTGAAGATGAAAATTATTATTAATAATGGAGTGTTCCCAGGCTGGCAAAGCCCAAAGGAATGCTTCAGCATTCTGAAAAATAAAAATCAAGTCCTCCGACCTTCCGCCATGTAGTGCTCTTGGGCTATGAAGGATGGACAGGAGGTCAGATGGGACACACGGGGTCCACTGGTGGAGATGCACCCTCTTTGTGTCACATACGTTTGAGCATGCAGTTTCTCTCCCACACGCAATGACTTTAAAGAAAAGCAAAGTCAGCATGAAATTCATGAGTCCATTAGTTTACCTTCTTTGAAGGTGCTAACATGCAACATAGGTTTTAATTAAATGTTTAGATAGACTGGTTATACTAGTGCAGGCCTGTAATTCCTGCTTTTTGCAAGACAAGTAAGAGAGTCATAGTTCAAGGTCAGCCAAGGCCAATAAAAAAAGATATCAAGACTTCATCTCAAACAACAAACCAAACACGGTGATGAACAGTTGTAATTCCATTGCTGATTCTACAGAGTCATGGTCTCCATATAATGATTTTCTCTAATAAATACAATTTTCTCAAAAATTATTAAACAATTTTAATAAGTAATTAATTTAAACTGAAATAGTAATTTATTTTTCCCTCCAAAAATTAAGTACGAGGATATGTTGTTATACAGAAACAATTATTAAATTGAGAGTAAAAAGATGTGCTTTTGATATCTCTGTAGGTAATCAAGTCAAAATTATTGCAATTATATGTAAAAATAAAATAATTTTACCTGAGAAATGCCTTCCATAAAGAGCCAAGCAATTTTAATTTTGATATTTAAAATTCTATATCCACTTATCCATAAAAAGATAGTGTATGTTTTCTTATCTGAAACTATGTCCTTTTTCTTTGCAAAACTATTGAAAAATCAGAAAATAAAGTCTGAAACTTAGTATGTGCTTAAAATACTCTAGCTCCTTTTACAAGAATTGTCAGAGAATAAAGAAGTTAAAAATCCATATTTTACAGAATATTTTTGATGAACTACTATATCATGAAAATTGATCAATGTTGATTTTATATCTTTTTACTCCCTCCAAGTCATAATATCTACTTAAAAATAGAAAACAGAAATTTTAGACCACACATGAATCTCAAATTTTCATTTAATCAATATTGATTAGATTTAGAGTTTAACTGCTGGGTTTTTTAAAATAGATTTTCCTGGAGTTTTTTTTCTCATATGTTTTGTTTTTGGACAGATCTATATCATAGGAATTTGTTTTAAACTTGTTTTCTGACAGACCAATGTTTGTAGTGAAATTTAATTTTTCTCCCCAAATTCTAATTTTCCTCACCAAACACTAAATTTTTCTCCTTTCTTACCATGGAAAATCTAAGTTTTGAAGAAAAAACAAGATACAGCAATTTCCCAGCATAAGTCTCAGATGGCGAATATACTTAACTCCCTTGTGAGATGTGTTCACTTCTGCATGACCCTGTTTTTGTGAAAAAAAATCATCTAAACCTTATGCCTGTTCTTGTGTTTACGCATGTCTCTGCTGTGCTAATGGACCCCAATAAGACTGAGCTTAGAGGACTTGAGGCTGTCATCAATCAGAGCATTATCTGTAGATCTGAAAAGACAAGGTGAAAACAGGTTGATACCCTGATCTACACTCTATGCCGCAATGTCACAACAATCACAAGTAATGTTCCAGGCATTTAAAATGCCATAAATCTCCCTGTGTGGATCAATTGTTATGTTACTACAGTAGTATGTCCATTAGGGTATTTTCCCCTCCAACACTTACATTATTTTATCTTTTATATCTCTATTATATCCCATATATTTTCTCATTCATGATTCAGTCCTGGAGTGCTCCAAATATTTTAACTTAAATCAAAGTATAATTTCAGAGTATTAGCTATGTATTATACACAATATAATATTTTCCTTAATGTAAAAATGAACAAAAATGCATAGCATGGCATTAGCGAGGAAAATGCTAATAAATGAGTCTAGACCTTAGTATCTGTTTCAAATAAAATTAAAGACTAACACAGGAAGGCTAATTGATAAATGAAAAGGGAAAAAAATCTTCTAGATTTTAACCAGCACTTTATTTACTCATATCCTAATTTACTAATGCAAATATTTTTGCTCATTTTCAAAGAGCCTGGTGCTGGGTAATAAAGTGCTATGGCTGTGTTCCAACGTCTACCTGCATTTCTAAAATTTGAGCTGCTTTAAAGCAATTATCCATAGTAGAAACTTATACCATGTTCATGCCCACAGAGAAGTGAGAAAAGATTGATCCTCACAGTATCCCATAAGAGGGCTAAAATAAAACTGCGGCAGACACTAATATTTCCTGAAAGTGAAATATTACACACTGAGATTTTAAGTTGATGACAATTTTTAATCAAACATACTATGCAAACCAGGGACATATGATTTCACGCTTGTACATTTATGTGCGTTAGTAAACATCTTCAATCATGTCCTGAGTTTGAAAGTTAGAGTAACATTCATTAAAGCCAATATCATATGCTCCATAAAAAGTGCATAGACGCACACAGACATGGACTCCACAGGCATGTGGAGAGACACATGGATCAGATCAAGTTTATTGTAAAGTTTTCTGTTATAATTGAAACACTAGATGTGTCATTCTTTCTTTTTTAACTTATTTTTATTGTAAAAATACTGTACAGAGGGGTTACAGTTACATGAGTAAGGTAATGAGTACATTTCCTATTGAACATTGTTACCGCCTCCTTTGTTTTTCCCCTACCACCCTTTCCCTCCCCACCTCCCGAGTTCCTCCCTCCCATAATTCCCCCCCCCAAGTTCATTTTCAACATGGTGTCTTATACATCTCATTGTTACAATGTGTCAACCCCAATCTCTATTTAAGCATTTTGTTATATCCCTTCCCCTCCCCAAATTAGAAAAATATATATACAAGATGCAGGGCATCAGAATCAGATGCAGTGAAAACACAGGTTATACCATGGGGGAAGATTTGAGTAATTCCTTTGTAAAATGGTCACAAGCATTTACCCAGGAAGAACTGTAATCAAATTGCATTAGTCCTAAAGGCAGTGCCTCAAACCAGTGATGAACACAGACCAAGAGAAAAGGAGGAGCAGGGATCTATCAACTGATAGCCACTGCATTGGGACCGAGTGATTGCATAGGTATTGATAAGTGGCTACATCTAAATAAGGACCATTGAGGTCCAAATATTTAATGTTTGCCAGCTGGAGACTATACACGGCCAATTTTATCCTTTATAAAATGATGAAAGCATGTCACCTCCTAAGGTTGTTGCAAGAATAAAAATGACACTTGGGTAGTTCTTAGCAAATACATGTATTGCTAGCAGGATGCTCCACTAACCCGAGATGAATTTGTATTTCATTGCTCTGCTTCTTTTATTAACCAGAAAAGCAATTTGGATGGTGGTCTTGGGATGAATTCTAATCACAGGGCTGAAACACCAGTACCATTTTCCCCTGAGCTGTCCGTTCAGCTGCTCGCTGGCGTGGGCAAAATTACAGGCAGTGCGCTTCCAATAGCAAATGGCGAGAATTCACCTTGGCAATTAAACTGGGCAAGTCGCTTTCAGTGTGCACACTGTGTGCTTGACACCGTTTGTCATGGAAGGGACTGCCCAGTGTGCCCGGAGAAGAGACATGCAACCCTCCTTCAGTCTGCATCAAAAGCAATGTTGATTCTGCTTGTCAATTCACCTGCGTGGAGGGCCCTACAAATGCTGCCCAGACACAGGCCACATCAGTGCTGTGTGGCTTCGCTCACCTTGGGACTCGCGCTGATCAAAACCCTGCGGTGACTCGTCACAAGTGACGTATCAAAAACCTACACACTAATTATTTATATCAACAAACACAGTCACACAGTCAGTCATCCACTAACTCATTCAGTGTTACATATGTACGCAGGGATGTATGGATATACACACACAAACACACAAACTAAATAAAACAGACACTGTTAGCAGATACTGATTGTGTGGGGAAAGCTGTGACAGTGAAGGCACAAGCCATTGGGCAATCAGCAAAGCCCAGGAGACGAACAAGGAGGGAGCCCCCAGGTAATATAATGGATGCCATTGGACTCCTATTTGGAGCCCCTCTTATTTTTTTATTATTTTTGAGGGCTTTCCTTTCACTTTCAATGAAATATACTGTCTTAAAAAAATCAAACGAATTGACTGTAAATGGAGGGAAATGAGACCCCATGGTCCAGAATGGAGGTTAAAGAAAGCAGCAGCATTCTCTGTCTCTTTCTTTCTCTCTCTCTCTTTCTCTCTCTCTACCTCTCACTCTCTTTCTCTCTCAGAGTCAATTAGCTTAGACAATTTATGTAAACCACAGCCATAAAGACTCTATACAAGTTTTCCCAGGGCTTAAAGCAAATGGAGAAACATTAATTCATAAATATCAAATCCACTCATACAAGACTGTGTCGCCCACCTACCTTCTTGCCCTCTGGGTAAAGTTCGTACCTAGGTATTTTACTTTCCTCAAATCCATTAGAATAGAATTCTTTCTCTGATTCTTTCTCAGCCTGTTCATTGTTGGTATATATAGAAAAACTATTGATTTTAAGTGTTGGTTTTATTATCCTACTATGTTACATTTGTTAGACTTAGTAACTTGGGGGGTCAAATTTTTAGGATTTTTTTACAGTATGAGGTAAAATCATTTGCAAATCGGGGTGATTTGTATACTTCCTTCCCTATTTAAATCCCTTTCATTTCTTTCCCTGGCTTTATTGCTCAGGAAGGAAGCTCAGGTGCCAAACTGACTAAGAGTAGAAAGGGTAGACTGTTTGCCTTGTTCTTGACTTCAGAGGATGGATTCAGTTTTCCCATTTAGTATGAGGTTGTCTACAGAACTGTCATGTGAGTCTCTATTAAAACACATTCACTCTGTCTATGCCTAATTTATTGAGAGCTTTCCATCATAAGCTGTGGAATATTTTCAAGAGTTTTTTTTGCACCACTTGAAATGACCCTGTGAATTATGTTAACAGAGGACACAGAATATTAAAATACTCTGTCTATGTATGAATGTGGCATGAGGAAACCGAGAAGTATTGAGGTGTCGATGGTAATGTGAGAGCAATAAGAGAGGTTAATCTGATTAAATTATGCTATGTGAATATGTGAGTTAGCATGTACAAACAGTGGAGCCAGGCAAGCTCTCTTGGGGCATGAGTATGCACAGCAAGAAGAGCAGTGGATAGATAGGGTGGCTGAGGATGACTGTGGTCCGAGTGCTTGAAACACATGCATGAGCCCAGAATAATACAACCTCTGAAATGGTCATAGGCAGTGGAGTGGGGAGAGAGCGCAAGACTGAGAAGGGGAATCTGACAGGCATCCACTGAGTGCATGCATGGAAATGTCCATTAATATCGCCCCTCATAGGATTAATATATACTAACAGAAATGATTTTAAAAAGAGAGAGAAAAGGGTTGATGGTCTGCCATTGTGGGATAATTTCATTCAAAGAAATGTC
Source organism: Dipodomys ordii (assembly GCF_000151885.1). Taxonomy (NCBI): domain Eukaryota; kingdom Metazoa; phylum Chordata; class Mammalia; order Rodentia; family Heteromyidae; genus Dipodomys; species Dipodomys ordii. The sequence goes on along the minus strand of NW_012267259.1, from coordinate 16,699,564 downwards.
TATACTTGATAATGTGACATTTTATTATAAAAAGCAAGATTAACTTGAAATATTCCTGTTTTCTTTTTTTTTTTTACCACCAGATTGCCTCTTTAGCATGCCTCCTGATGACTTGTTTTTATGCGAATATTGATCTATACACAGATATATGATATCTATCTATTTATCTATCAATGTTTACTGTGAAATTGGCTACCTTTTAGGTTTTTTTCAACTATAAATATCTACAATAACAAGGGAGAATAGGTTACCCTTGCTTTTGGTTTCTTAAAGAAAATTAAAGAGACACATAGCTATAAAGAAATTAGAAGGTATCTATAAATCAATTTCATTCAGTATATCAATTTGCATAAGATAAATCAGGCATTCAAAGGGAATTTACCTGCCAATACTGTTATAATTTCCTTATAGCAAACACAATTACTAGGTCCCATTATGTACATCCCAAATCTTTTGATTTTTCAGTTCAGTTCAAGAGTGAAACAAACCAATCCTTCTAAAACCACATAACTCCTCGCTGAATTTGACCAAATGTCATCTGTATGTACTCTGATGCAGCTACAATTTTTTTTAAAAAAACACGCCAAATATAGCAGCTGGTAAATAATACCTATCACCATGTGTGGCTATGGATGAAAGAATTTCCAGCAGAGGCAGGACAGAGAAGGGTGCTTGAAAGCCTGCAGGTGTCTCGGGACAGACAAGAGGGTAAGCAGGGGGCAGAAGTGAAGCCGGATGAGCATGCTCATGGCTTTGAACACGTGCATAGATATTTTTGCTTTTCTTTTCCTATGATGAGTTCTGAAATCTTTCGCACAGAGGAAGACATGCTTATGTTTCAAATGTTAAAGTTAATTGAGGTTGCATACTGCAGAATGGACAGCAGTGGACTGGATGATTGGATGTGGGTAAATCAAACAAGAGGCTTTTGCTTAATCCTGATGGAGAATGATTGAGGATTAGACAGCAAAGCCTGAGGTGGGGAGAAGGGAGTCTGAGGTCCATGGTGGAGGAATAATAGCACAGGAATTGGGGATTGCTTGGACTCCGGGTCCAGAGGCTTAGACAAGAATGACTTACTGCGTTTTCACTTAGGCAACTTGTTGGTAAACAAAATTTAAATTATTCTGTTTTCACATTACATTTGTATATCAAAACTTTATTTACTGTAGAGAAACAGGTTTCGTATGACATGCAAACAATAAAATAGAAAAACAATAGTATCTGGATATACTTAGTGCTGCAAACCCTTCATAAATTAGATAATTTTTTTTAGGTTGTACCACAGTTTAGATATTTGCTAACTTTTTTTCCTTTGGGCTAAAGAACTGTACTTGTGAACTTTGTACTGTTTATAGTTGGGCACTGAAAATGTTGTCCAGATGCTGTTGGGCTGCAAGTATTAGGTTTTTAAGCTATCATTAAACAAACTCATATCCCTTGTCAGTTTTAAATGTGATCACATTACTTCATAAAATCTCAGTAATGACTTTTCTTGGATTTTCAATGTATTTCATCTGTGTGGCTAATTTTTCTACTTTTATGAAAAATGATATATTGTAGGATTCTTTCAGGGAAATCAATTATCCAATGGTGATTTATATAACCAGTGTATACCTTAGCACCTATAGCTTAATTGGATGTATCCAATGAAAATTATTCAACATTTATTTCTAAATTAATTTCCTTCACTGTTAAGAGAGTCACTGTTTACTAACACTAAATGCAGTAATTATCTACAAATTTTTAATATTTTCTCTCAGAAAATACATATTATTGATGTTTATAGTCTATGAATGTTATATGAAACATATATATATAACTTATACTATAGTATAAAGTAAATAAATTACACAAATATTACTAACTGTAGAAATTAAGGCTAATTATTGTCTCTGTTTACATATGATCAAATCAAAGTCAGATAAAATATTTTACCATACTTCTAGCCATGTTTTGTTTATTTGTAGTTGCTAAGTTACTGACTTAGCTGATGATTGTATAACAAAATATTTCATTTTAAATTCTGAGCAGATAGAATTGATAGTATGTTCATAAGTAGAATAATTTAGAAATAAGATCTGTCAAGGTCTTATGAATAAAAATTTAGATAATCTCAATTAGGCACTGTGTAGTAAATCAAATATTTATAGGCCTGTTGCTATTTGTATAAATACCTACCAATTTTTATATGGAAAAATGAGTTTATAGATGTTATTCATATGTAATTGATAAATTGTGTCAAAAATGGGAAGATTATATTATTAAAGTATTTAAAAATTCAACCAATAAATGAGAACTGTGCATCAGTCAATAAATTTCTACTTGAAGACAACAATTAGCCTTATGTAAGGCCGTCATAAATATATTCGGCTATTTATTTATTCTGAACTTCAATTGAGGCTGGAGCTGGCCAGTGTATCTGGGATTACAGGCATGTACTTCCACACCTGACTTATTTTATTTTCAATAGCTGTGCAAAACTAAATATTTCTATAATCTATTTAACTATACATGGAAAAATAATCACATAATATAAAAATGGAAGGCTGCTCTGTGCACCCTTATGCTTTCCTGCTGAGTTGATTTTGCATCTGAGGTATTGTGACTTATCAATGAAGCCTTCAACAAGATGTACACATTATCTCACGCAATTATTTCCTTTTGTACAGCCACACGTTCTGATATTTATTTTCATGTCTCATCCTTCACGTGTGGCTTTGTTCTGTCCCTCACACAATACAGAGCTGAAATATTTCCATCAGGAAAGAACAGAGTGAACGTGGCTGGAAAACGGGGCCTATTGGGCGGGGTTCCTCCACCTTGTAGCAGGAGATAGCGCTTGATGAACCCCCCACCCCCACCCCTGCTTTCTTCCTAGGCAGCCTCAGATCCCTTTCTCCTCTGTAGCTGAGACGCACACCTCAGAGTCCTCCTTCTTCTCTATTGTGCATTGATGTTTTTCCTTCCGTGGAGGTTGGCTGATTTCTGTCCTCACCCATGGGAAACTGTTGGATCAAAGCTACTCTTAAATCACAGCAACAACTTCGTGTAGTCTAGTGTCATTCCTTTTTCCAAGTACAATATTCAAAAACAAAATTTCCCTCTCATTTGTCTCTTCCAGGGGTGAGTTTGCTGCTACTGTTCTCTCAAAGGTGTACATCCTGTGAGGAAAGGACTGGCATCTCCTCCCTGTTGCTCAGATGACTGCGAACTGGCCTCAGTGACAAAGCTCTGTGAGCGAACACAGTCCTGTTGGCCAGCTGTCTGACCAATAAAGGACGGAGACTCAGGAGGAAACAACCTGCAATATAGCTGTGTGCCAAGGAACGTAGACCTCAAGTTTGGCCGGTTGTGTCATAAGAGTGCGCTGAAATACACGTGCAAATGGAATTTTTTTTAATTAAGAAGGTGAACTATATTATTAGAGAAAGGTGTGTGTGGTTAGGAAACTAGAGAGGAAAAACAAAACACAATAAGTCAAAGTTGAGGGACTCATCACAGATGTCTCTGTCTTGTCAAGAATAACTCAAAGGAATCAACCTTCTCATGACCCAAAAGAGGTTTTCAGCTCTAAACAAAACAAACGGATGTTAGATTTCTATGTTCCCAGAGTATGGGAGACAGAGGCTCTGAATTTCCTGATGATCACATTTGGAAGGAATGACTTCTGAGTGTTTGAAACAGATATTACCAACCATGAAAGTAACAAGAAGCATATAAAAGGATATATATATATATATATATATATATATATATATAATCTAGAAAAGGAAAATTCCAAGTTTGGTAAATTAAATGTTTTAAGAAAAGGAAGGAGGCTGAACAGGGTGTCTAGGTTCATGGATTTCCTAAGGACCTGTGAAAGAAGGGAAGAAATTGTGCTGAAACTTAGTCAAATACTAGGGAAATACGAAGGCCTTCTTGCTCTATAGGTGTTCATTCTGACTTGCCTATTGTAATCCAAATGGTCTAATTAAATGTTTATGTGCTCTGAGGTGAGCTAATGCTTCTACCTGAAGTATGATAAAATATTTATCAGTGGAAGAAAGTATTATATAGAGAGGTTATCTTCTGGGCAGTTACTCTACAAAATCTTTAAAACCTGAAGACAAACAGTGGAAATCTTTCTCTGCAAAAAAATCAAGGGACTCAAGGCAAAAAATGATCAAAGAAAATAAGAGCGACGGAGGTAGGCAAAGAGAAGGTAGAGAAAGGACCGACAAGAAGGGAGAGATACAGCAAGAGTGAGAAGGAAAATGAAAGCAAAAACAAGAGAAGGAGAGAGAGCAGCAGCAGCGGCGGAGGCGCGACAGAGTTTTCTCTGGACTTTATTAGTTTGATGCATCTGGTAACATGTGTGTCTGGACGTTAGGAAGCCCAATTCCAGAATTTTATTTGCTATTTATATTTCCTAGAGCAAATTAGAATGCTAGAATATTGGCCATTTTTAACTTCAGTTTACAAATGAATGTTTAACCCCATTAACTATTTATGTTATCACATAATATAAGGAAATTTTATATTACCAGTGAACTAAGCAAACTAGCTCTATGCAGATATGTGTAACTATGAAATAAATCCTTGTTTTGCTTTGCACGTTCCAAATTATGTTTTCCTTCTTTCTCCTGCTTTTCATTTATTTCTAATCTGTCTTTATATCTAAAATACATAAGGCATTTTTAACTGATCCTTGAGTGACAAAAATTGTCACATACCTGCCGAAATAGAGTGAACTTACAATTAAATCCCTTCCATTTGTTTCTCAGATGAAGTATACCAAGGCTTTCTAAATATTGTCTAAGAATCTTTAAAATTTATAACTATTATATATGCTAAAATATTTACAACTCTTCACACTACACAAAAATTACAACTTAAAAGGAAATGTATGGCTTCTCGGTCATATGCTGAGATGTTTTGGTAGGAGGCCCAAATCTGAAGCCACTGTGTGAACTTGCCGTACTTGATGGACTGAGTGAGGACTGAGTTCAGGGATCTGCAAGAGAGAAATGCTGTCAACCAAACATCGAATGCTAAAGAAGCTAGGCAAAAGCACTAATACAAATAACAAATATGCACATTTGGGTCCAGCAAGAAACTAGTTGACTTTGTGAGCAGGGACACAGCGAGGTTAGCCTGGGCTTCTGATTCAGGGCACCTCCACCTGCTCAAGGAACAACAAACACAGTGAGCAGACGCATGTATACATCCCTGTCTACCTACCTACCTACATGCGTGCACATCTGTGTAAATGATACTGGAGTTTGACTCCAGGGCCACACACTTGCAAGAACAGTGCTGAACCATTGGACACAACTCCAGCCCCTTTTTGCATTGGTTATTTTAGGGATAGTGTCTTACTTCTCACCTGGCCATACTGCTGGGTCCTGAGCTGCCTATTGTAGACTCCCCATCATAGTGAAGATGACAACACCTGCTACAGTACCCAGCCCTCAGCTGCAAGGGAGTCTAAACGTGTATAAAATGTTTTATCCCATGTCCTTGAACCATGAGCCTGAAAATCTCACCCTTCAAAATAGTTATGATTACATGGTTAAAGCACTAGTTTTCAGTTTATATATATATATATACGCACATATGTATATATAATATATATCAGAAGAATGTCAATAAGAACCAAACTTATAATAAGTATTAAAATAATTTTAACAGAAACTATGCAAAATGAAACAATAAGTATCATAATTATCCTCCCTTTCCAAGAAATTGTAAGAATAGGTTTCCAGTGTCCCAAGAAATATGTTGAAGAAACAAAAAAGAGACCATTTTATTGTGGGAATTATGCTATCATATTTCAAAACAAATTTTAATTATTTATGTCAAGCATAAACTATTTATATGAATTAATATATTCTTGGAGAGTGAATAACAGATCTGTTTTGTGTTTCATTCAACTGCGTACACTGTCAAATGGAAAATTCAAATTGCTTTCAATAACTTCCTTTAAATTTTGTAAATTATTTTTTATTGTTATTGTAAAGGTTATATACAAAGGGGTTATAGTTATGTAAATCAGGTAGTAAGTATATTTTATATATATATTGTTGTTGTTGTTGGTGGTGGTGGTCATGGGGCTTGAAGTCTGGGCCTGAGACCTGTCTCTGAGCATGTCAGCTCAAGGCTAGTGCTCTACCACTTGAGCCAAAGCATCACTTGTGGTTTTCTTGTGGTTAATTGAAGATAAGAGACTTTCCTGCCTGGGCTGGCTTTGAATTGCAATCCTCAGATCTCAGATCTCTGAGTAGCTAATACATTTATTTTTGAACTGTGTCTCCCTTTCCTCTCTCTTTCCCAGCGTCTATTGCTTATCACTGTTGTATTTGTTCTTTCTCCCTTTTCTATGCCCTTTCTTATCCTCCCAAATAGAAACAAACTAACTAAACATAAGGAAACAAAAACATAAACAACAAAAACAGCAACTGAAAAAAATCTCTTTTTTCCTTTTCTTGGAGTTCTTTTCCTAGATACTATTACATCTAAAATAGTATTTTATATGATCATATGCACATAGATATTGAGCTTTGTCAGCCACTCCTGTGACAGCCTCCTGTGGTCTCATATGAATGGCTAGAGTCCTTATCTAATTTATCATGTCCCTGTGTGTGTGTGTGTGTGTGTGTGTGTGTGTGTGTGTGTTTAAAGCATTCAGTGTGTGTACTTATAGATTTATCACAGTCTAGCTACCATAAATGAGGGAAATAAGGTAACCTATGTTTCTTTGGCTCTGGCTTACCTCACATAATATAATTTTTTCCAAGTTTTTCCATTTCCTTACAAATGGTGCAATATCATTCTTTCTGATGGATGAGTAGAATTCTATTGACAAAACATGGAGGAAATACTTTGAGGGTTGGATGTGAGCATCATGAATTTTTTTTATAAGATTTTATCTTTTCTACAGAAGTTTTAGGCTCCTAGAAAAATGTAGAGACATTTTCCATATATTCATTCATAGCCTTAGTAACGTTCCAAACACAGTGTCCATTTGCAGCAGTGAGTGCATCTGCACAGATGCCTCAGTGTCATCAAGGTTTATGGACAACAGCAGGGGTCACTCCTTCCTTCCGGGTGTATATGTATGTCACTAGTCATGGAATCAGGGTCTCACAGTTGCTAGGCAGGAGCTCTGCCGCTTGAACCACACCTTCAGCCTCTAGGATCATTTTTGATGTTCTGTTTCCCAAGGGTTTAGACAAACTGTAACATGCATTCCTATTATCCTATCACAGACACTCTTCTAAATGCCCAAATGGCCCCTGCTTTCCACCTGCTTGCCCCTCTTTCATGAACCCATGTCTAGCAAACACTGATTTTAGTTTCTGCTATCCCCATTTATTTTTCTTCCTTTTTTAGAGTGTCATATAATTGGAATTGTAGAAATCTTAGTGTTTCCAGATTGGCATAGATGTATGATTTGTTTCCAGCATATCTTTTTATATAGTTTGATACCTCAACACATTTCAGTGCTGAATAATAGATGCAGTGTTGTTTGGCTACTGAAGGGCATCCTGGATGCTTCTTCCAAGGTTTGCTATTCTGGATTAAGCTTACATAAACAGTCAAATGTCCAATTTTTGTGAGGACATTAGCTTCCAACTCTCTTTGGTTAGATAATAAGAAGGGAAATTTCCAGTTGGTAAGGTTTATGCTCATAGAAAGCAGCCAAATGGTTTTACCCAAGTATCTGTTTGAGTTTACAACCTCACCTGTTTGGTCAGGTTTCACTACATTTCTAGTTATGACCACATTGCAAAAAAAAAAATTGAAGCTTTGGTGTCCCTGCCTAGTGGGCTTTACATATTAATAAAGTTCTTTTATTTCATGAGAAAAATTCTAAACATGAATTTATTAGACTAGTCCAACTAGAAGATAAAAGTATGCAGAATGTGTTTGGAAGGACTTAAATATCCTTATCTCTATGCAAAAAAAGAAAAATAAAACTGAGGAAAACAAAATGTTTAATACTGGAGATAAAACACTATTTGCTCTAAAATATCTGAATAATTACTTGAATTTCCTTTTTTCCATTTGTCAGTGGACAGCTGGTGTCAGGCTATAAAAATAACAATAATTGAATGTACAAATAGTTCTTTTAACTATCCAATAAGATTCAAATTCACTGTTTTGTCGTCCAAAAGTAGTCTATTTCTAACAGTCCATTAAAAATCAGTTCAATTTATGTTGCAGAAAATGGAAAAGTTTACTTGACAATAAAAAGATTGCAGTTACCAAGTTAAGGTAAATTTTGCTGGATTCTTTTAGTTCTAAAATACACATAGGATTATAAAGTCATCTTTACTTATGACCAGATCAATATAAATGCATTTTATTTTGCCTCAAATAAAAATAAATGTGCCAAATGAGATACTCATATATGTTTAGCTTTCATGAAAATGCTCAAAAAATGCTCACACTTAATGTTAGACAACTTTGTCAGAAGAGACATTTCTGAAAACCTTCAAGGTGTTTGAAAGAGAATGTATTTAAAGAATATAAATAAGATTATTTTTTTAAAACAGATAACTTTTTATGAATGTTCTGAAAACCAAAATCTATGGACAATGGCACTGCAAAATTCACATAAGCAAAGCCAATAATAAAACTATTGTATAATCTCAGAATAATAAAAGAAATTTTATTTTTAATGTATAAATATTTTGCTTAGAACAAATTAAGTCTCTGTTATAGAAAGAGGGGGAAATCCCAAAATTTTTGGGCAAGAAAATTGGAAAGGAAACTGAAGAAGCGAACTAAATTTATTAAATAAGCTGATTATTTTACAAATCATGCACTGATAATTGTATAATTTACTTGTTTACAATATGTTCATACTGCCGGGCACTGGTGGCTCATGCCTGTAATCCTAGCTACTCAGGAGGCTGAGATCTGAGGATCGCGGTTCAAAACCAGCCGGGGCAGGAGAGACTGTGAGACTCCTATCTCCAATAAACCACCAGAAAACCGGAAGTGGCGCTGTAGCTCAAGTGGTAGAGCGCTCACCTTGAGCTGAAGAGCTGAGGGACAGGGCCCAGGCCCAGAGTTCAAGCCCCATGGCCAACCAAAAAAAAAAAAAAAATGTTCATACCTTTGCTTAAAGATTCAAAAACAAATACTTACAATGAGATGATCCCTAAAAAGATATTTGAAGTAGGGAAAGTAAAATTGTCTTTACTTTTGTTTGCATAGTAGAGATAAAATTCATAGAGACAACAGCATTTCCAGGGGTATAAATATGAAGAAAAATATACCAGGTCAAAGGTGACACAAACTTTTACTAATACTTCGCATGAAGTATTAGTATACCTGGAGAGGGAGTTGAGGTATGAATCTGAGACCTGACCTCCAAAGACATTTGCAGAATGACTTTGTAGAATGGGATATATATAATATTACAACACATATTCGAGTAAAGTATATAGTATATACCCTATAGTATATAATACATAAATATAATATAATAGTATAGTATAATATATTATTCATCATGTATATTAGAAGATTTAGCAATTAAATAACCAGAAATAAATGATACTTTTATTTTCATTGGCAGTAAAATACTGTGAGGAATGTATTCAAAAGAAGAGGCTACCTTACAATAATTAATGAAGAGAAAAATAGGCCTGACATAAAGCAAGATCTCTAAGAACAGAGCTTTTCTTTGCATTAATTTTTTTAAATATATGAGTGATTCTTGCATGAGCTGTTAAGTTCATTGGCCAAGATGTTGTTCAAACATTATTCAGTTAAGTCATCACAATATTGGTCTGTGCATTTCTGTGCTTGTGTTGGTCTGGCTTTGTTGTCAGATATCCCTCACTATATTCATAAGATGGAGATATTCCTTACCCTTCAATTTTTGCCAAACTATAGCACCGTTTCTTTTCACCTCACTGTGACAACCCTTTTTTTCCTCATGGCATATATTTCAATATCAGATGAACCATATAAAAATGACTTTGAAACCTTCTGTTTAAACCAATGACAAGTATACCAAAAGAAGATCTGGGTAGAAAATAAATCTAAATAAAATGAAAATGTGTATGTGAGTGGCATAATGTTCCTGTATCTGCCTCTGTGAGGGAGGCAGAGGGCCTGGAAAGTTCTTCCTGAGAGGATGATGTCTTTCCACTCTCACAAGACACAGAAACAAACCACATCCAACGGGCCTTACGATTTCACCCTCATCATTATTAATCTCAATAAAAATGTCTATTCATATATGACAATTAAGCTATTGTTTGGAGTATAAATTCTAATATTCATATTTTATGAATGATTACCAATGCACAAAGCAAAGATTCTTTCATTTAAAGTCGTATCAAATTTGATAATTTGTAAGTGTGCATGCAAATATATGTGTGTTTGTGTGTGTGACAGAAAGAGAGAAAGAGAGAGAGAGCAATCTTCCTGGAACTCCAAATAATATTTTTAAAAAGGAGAATAAGTTTTGCAGCTACCACATAATCAGTCTCAAGAAAAATGACTAACCTTTCGCTTTCCTATGCTCAAGCAGAGCCCAGAGCAGCATGCAAGCCTGGACTCCCCGGATTCAAGAAGTTGACCCTTCCTCTTTTCTCAGCAGGGGCCATGCATAAAATATACACAAGGCCTTCTCTGTCTTATTGTTCTATAGGGAAAGGCAAAAGAAAGAATACAAACCAAAGGAAAATCTCAGCACGAGATGGCCATGTCAGCTTGCTTATGTGCAAATGAGAAATTACTTAGCCCGCTTCCCTGACTGGCCTGGGTTGTGTGTACAATAAGAGAGCAAACTGGCATGGTCTAGGAAGACTTCTCTTTATGTACGGACAGCTGGTGACAGTACAGACAAAAATCTACATTCCCACATCCACGTAACTGTGAAGCTGCTGTGCCCTCATTTACTTCCACCAGACAATCTATCAAATTACACTGGATACACTATACACGGTTCACATGACTTCTATGTAGGTAGACATGTAAGTCAGTTGCTTCAACGGAAAACAACACTGCCATGAAATTGAATTTCGCTCTGGAAAGCATAGATCATTTTCATAAAGTATATTGTCTGCATCTCTACTTAAGAATAATGTTGGTATTTCAAGTGAATTAATAGGTAAACAGATGAAATGTGTGGTGTTTGATTAGGGGTGTGGTTGACTGTGTGTCAGGCACGTGCTGGGTCTGTGTGGACAGTGAGAAAAGCCAGGCATGAACTTGTACTAGGTATCTGATCAGCCCTGGGAGACTTCCCCCCATGCTCAGCCCAGCCTGCAAGCAGGCATTGATGAGGTCCGCCTCACACACAGCCGGCTTTTCTGTACAGTGAACTCCTGCTCAACACCATCATACGTGCTTCTGTTGTCCAAGGCTGACTCAAATTTAGCTCTGTGCCTTCTCTGCTCAGCATGCATCCTCTCTCCAGTTCATTATTCCAGGTTTCAAGTCTTTCTTTCCCTGGTTACAAAACTGACCTGCAGAGGAAAACTGAGTGAAATTCTTGTAAGAATTGCTGACGGGTGGTACGTGCTGTTTGTGGGTTGCAATGTGATTACCTGCTTGGCCATTTCCTCTAGTGGCGATGGTGGGCTCAGGCTTGCTCCATTTTCACAAGGTGAATCCCGCAAATCCATGCATATGGCGAGTCCTCTCATCTTCTCGTGTTTCTGTCAAGTTTGTTTTCTTTAAGGTTTTATAGTTTTCGTTGCAGAGGTCTTTTACCATCTTGATTAATACCTAGGCATTTTTGTTTTTTGAGACTTCTATGAATGCCATTGTTTGCCTTGTTCTTTTCTCAGCCTCCAGCTAGTTGATATACAGAAAAGTTCTGGGTTTTTGTGTGTTTATCTTGTATCCTGCTACTTTTCCAATAGCATTTATCTGATCTATAAGTATGTTTTTGGTGGTGTCTATGGAGTTTTTTAAGTATGCCATCATGAGACTTGTATTTAGGAATAGCTTGATTTCTTCCTCTTCTATGTCAATGTCTCTCAGTTCTTCCTCTTACATTATTGTTCTCCTTCATAATTCTGGTATTGTATTGAATAAGAATTTAGGTGTGGCATTGGATATCCTCATGTTACTTGTGACTTTAGCAGGGATGATTTAATATTTCTAGCCAAATGTAAAAACAAATATATCACATTTTCACTCATTTGTGGTGTTGATGAGGGTGGTGGTGTGACGGATATAAAAGGATCTTTCTAAGAGAGAATCAGCAGGAGCTGGAAGAGAGGGGACAGAGAGGTGTGCAAGATTAAAAGAAGAATTATAGACAGCCATATTTGCACGTAGTATAAAGAAACCCATCAAACACTGCAAAGTGGGCAAGGGGAAAGGAACAAATGAGACTATGGTAGAAGAGATGAATGCGTTCAAAGTTCACTGTGTATATGTATAGAAATATCAAAAAGGCAGCCCACCACATTGCAAATGTATGAAAAAATGAAATATACAGATAAAGGTCTTTTAGCTACATTGTTGGCAATAAATCTTAACAATGTATCTAACTTTTAATATTAATTAATTATGTGAATTATAAAAACAATGATTTTCATGTATTACTAGGTTTGACATCAGTAGATTGCTAGGATGCCATTTATTAGTACCCTGAACTAAAGATTAAAGAATATTTTTTCCAAATAAATCCCAGCAGATTCATTCATAAAAATTTAAAAGATAATTCAATTTGTACTTCAAAATCCAAAATACTTAAAATAGTAGACATGTTTTGGAAATAAATGATCAAGTAGGATTAAATACATTATAAAAAGTATGACATTACTTATGATACTAATCAAGCAATGTAACATAAAGGGTGGTCTATAAATGGGTCTGAACATACATTTCTCTCTTGTACATGAAGACTTCCTCATTTGTCACTAGTGGAGATTTAATATCATTTCAAATCCTAACAAATATAAAATGATATTTGAATATATCTTCTACTTGCAAGAAAGGAGTCCATTAGTGAATGAATATATTCTGCAAGTCTGATAGAGAAATATGAAACTTGAAGTAATCAAATATTTTAATCAACTCAGAAAAGTCATAGATTATTTATTAAAGAAGGTAAAATTTTGTCAAATGGAAAAGTTTAGCTAACCTCAAGGACTTGGGTTTAGCATTCCAAATATATAAAGGGTCTCTATGAATTCATGAATAAGAGACAAACTGCGTAATCTGGAAATAGAACTAGAAAGATGGACCAATATTGAGGAACTGGAGCTATTCATGTGGCTGATGGGAAAGTATATTGAAGACCTTGTATAAGAGGATGTAGGCCAAAATTTCAGGTTCACTCTATACCTATAATTATGTTCAAAGTGATAGGCATTGGATAAGACAAAACTAGAATTCCCAAACTGTGATTGTAGAGTATAAAATCATATACATTCTTTTAAAACCTCCTTGGGAGCCTTACATAGATCTCCATCCCCAGAGTTTTACACTTTCCACTCTTCATTACTGTAAACAAAAGTAATTTATTTTCAACATGCTGCACTAAGATACCCATGGCAATTTTATCCATAATAACTGGATTTCAGAAAATGTCCAGATAAAATATCTCATGCATTCATAAATGTATGTCATATTTCCTACTGAAGGAAGTATTTATTTTGCTATATGCTTGTTAAAATTGGATTTGATATAGGCATGCATGTTTTCTTAGCTCTAAGAACAGCAAGACTGTTGAAGAGGAAAAGTAATACTAATGGATTGTTTGAATTATTCCAGTTGATTAGGCAAAGGTAATCCATGCTATCTTAGTGGAAATCGAAAACATGCTCTAGTCACAGGAGAAATGCAACTGATGGGTTTAGAATTTTCTGAGCTGACAAACTAATTTAAGTCACCTGTAGCCAATGCTGGTATTAATAACATGCAGACTAAGTGATGTCTTATGTGATCGCAAGAATGTGATGCTTTTCTGTCTTGGGGTTTTGTAAATAATAAGTAATGGGAAAGATTCATTTTATTGATATAGACATCTTTTTATGTAATTAAATAGCTATTGTGTTCCTACTTTCCCAAATATATTTCATTTCTAAAATTAAAAAAACAAGATCAGCTATTCCGCAGATACACAAATAACAGAAAACTATTACAACACAGTTTAAAGTCTGAAGCAATTTGTATGTTAATTTATGATCTCTGTATGTCTTGAAGTAAAGCCTTGCATTGGTTCTATAATAAGATAGCCATCATAGTTTAACAGCTAATTTAGGAAAAATGTCAATAGAATATCCACTCTTTTACTGGAATCAGATTAAATAAGAAAAATGGATGAATTTTAGCTATACTATAAAGAAAAATGTGTCAGTCCTGTACTAAGAGAACTGAAAATCAAAACCTAGCCCTGCTAGGTTTGAGCTGTGACTGCATGTTCACTTTCTGGGTACTTTGTTCCATTCTGTAAGTGTAAAATCTTTGTGATTGTTTTTCCCTAGGCTTCTCTTTTCATAGTATTTTGCTTGTTTCTCTCTCTGAACCTTGTGTTTTACCTTGCATATCTCATGTTAAAATCGTCAGCTTTCTTTATTGGTTCTGGACTTGCACCCATCTCTGAATGCTATAAGGTAGGTAAAGAAGTAAGACATGCTGTCTTAGAGTTTTGCATCATATTAATATGTGCCTAAGGAGTACTGAAAATTAAAATGAATACCACCAGGAAGGCAAAGGCTACTGCTGGAGGACCAGGTTTTTCCCAGTTTTTTCACCAAAGCTAGAACACATAAGGCTAATAAAAAGGCAGCCGTGAGCAGCGATGACCAGCAACATGACCAGCGCTGAGGTACTGTCAAGTTCAGTTATCACGGGTGACATGCTGCTCACCACATCCTCAATCAGGACTAGCCCGCCCTCTCCCCAAAGGATCAATGCAGGAGCTAGGAACTAGGAGTGGGAACAAGATAAAAATGTTCCTATTCAGACACTCTCACAAGCTTCAAATACAACATGGTTCTGATACACTATTTGAAGCACCAAGCCTGTTCATTAGATTCTGTCCATTGGATATTTTAACTTTGTTCATATTCTTGAATACTATACTTATGTATATATAAATACAGTATATTTATATGTTGCAAACATGTACATGGAGACAATGCCACACATGTCAATCTAACGATGTCTCTAGTATAGGCCACTATGTTCTTCTATGACATCCAAGATGTTTGTTACAAATATTGCATTATTTCTCAGAAAGCATTTTCCTTGGAATGTCTTTTCTCTCTTTCACAGCTGTTGTAGCAAGTACGAACACATTTGTTCTAGCCCTTCATTATTATTCTGTGAACAAAGATGTTATTTGGGGGAAGAAAGACATGCATTGAATGGATAGATCCTCTAGAATGTGTACCATCCCTTTAAGAGAAGACACGCACAGTTCTGAGTAGAAGAGGGATGGGCTAAAAGACACACTCTGTCCAAGCTCTTCCTTTCTATCTGCCGGTGGAAGAACAGAGCACGAACTGGAGAGGAGAAGTCACTAGTCATTTTCAGATGGTTCTTGTTGATGGGAAAGAATGCAGGACACAGGGGTAGACCCACGAGGACTCCTGGCTGACTGTGTGTGTGCCAGATCAAGGGAGCGAATGAAGACATGACTGGTCAAATGGAGCAGGAATGGCATTTATCAAGAAGGAAACCGTGGCAGGAGGGAAATACGTGGAGCAGGCGATGACATCAAATTTTAGAGTGCTGGTGTGTTTCCAAGTTGCTGAATTTTAATTGGCTGCCTGACAGCTGAGAGCAAGGAACTGTCTCGGGAAAGTTTTATAGATTGGAGATATGAAAAAGGATGTATAGGCTGTGCAGTGCCTCAAAGAAAGCCGTTTCAGGGTGCAGTCCCCACACCCTCAAAACAAGAGAAGTAGACCAGAAATAAAATCAGCTAAGAACATGTGTGTGCATGTTGAGCATGCCCATGCAACAGACAGCATGAAAAAAGCCAGGGGAAGGTAGTCAAAATACTGCAGGGAAAAACATGTGGATTCGAATTCGGGCTGCAGACACCCTATTGTGTCTTCTCTCCTTTCTAGGAAAGCAAGAAAGCTGATTGTGTTACATATTTGAGGTGCAGCATGAACAAATCTCTCTCACGTAAGGTCCACAGATAACGTACATAGAGCAGGGGACTTGTTACACCCTTTGGATGTAGTGAGTGTGATTATAGTTATAGATCTGTGGTGTTTCCTGCTCTCTAAGTCTTTGATTTTTCTTTTTCTTTTTGAGGCTGAGTCTTCCTGTGTAGCTGGTGCTCGTTTTCTACTCACCATGTACCCAAGCTGGCCTCCAATTGTGTTCCTCCTGGCTTTGCCTCCCCAGTACCAGATCACAGGCGAGTACTGCCATTCCTGACTTCTTACCCTTATTCTAAGGTTCCTTATTTAAAATGTGACAGCGAATAAACTGTTATGGCCAATGTGATCATTCTTGTGAACGAGACCACTTGGTAGTTAATGGAATGCATATTTCAGTATTTATAACACCAGATATTGTGTGTCAAGGCAGGGATATGGTAGGTAGATATCCAGCTTAATTCTAAAATTACCATTCCTCTCTGTACATTCCTCTAACTATGGCCTGCATACACTTAGGTAATTCTCTAAGTTTACCTGATTTTGGATTTGGATAATGTTTACAAAAGTAAACATGTTGCAATTTATTTAAAAATCAAAAGCATATCATCTGATTCTTAAATTGCAAAGCATGAGGTCTTAATTAACAGCTTACTTGGGGTAACTTGAAAACTAACTTCAATCAATTGTGTAACATGTTAACTAAGAAATAAAGCAAATATTTGAGCAATTTTAGTATGACCCACCCCCTATTAAATTGCAATTTCTCACTTGCTGATACTCCATAGGACATTACACAACATCTTCAAAGATAATTTTTCTGTAATATTTTAAGCCACATGATATAATTAATATACAGCATGAACTCTAGTAAACACTTTGTGAAAAGATAAGGATTGTGCTTTAAACTTTAAATAATCTACACCATTTGATGTAATCTTAATTAAAATCATATAAAATACACATATTTCTGAGGTAATTGTAGTGAGACTTTTTTTTTGTCCTTCTTCTGAATTTTAGATACAGTGGCTTCCTCCAGCAGCAAGTCACCATTTGGCTCTTCCAGACTTGAAATGGCTGCAAAATGCTTCCAATGCTCACCACACATTCTGGGCCCAACGGAATTCTTGAGAAAACCAAGGCAAGAGTACATGCTATGCAAAACCAGTGCAGGGCCTGTCTTTGCTCTGCGAGTTGTCTCTCTGTGTAGTCTTCTCTGCCACTTTAATGCTGGGCGGTTGTTCCTTAGGTCCAGGCTTGCATGAGGCCGGCTGTAGGGGCAGAGAAGAGTCTGTCGGGCACTGAGGTGGGGCATTCTGGTAGATACAGCCACACCCCTCAGCGAGAAACCCTACGCATCAAGCAGGCCCGATGACAACTATTCAGTACCTGTCAAGAACCAGCAATAGCAATGCATAGCCCTGGGCTGGTCTAGCAGGGCCCAGCCTGGGGCATGTTGTCATCATTATGGGCATATAAAGCAGGCACTGGACGGAATGGGCTAGTGTGGTGTGAGGCATTCTTGCTGCTGTCCAGTATGGAGGCAGGAGATTCTGTCCCATGTCCCTGGGAAATCCCTGAGGCAGAACTGGGAGCAGTGACATGGAATCCACCTTATTTCACTGAAAGGAAACATGGCGACTTGAAAATAAATCCTCAAAACACCATGAGGGTCACTCTATTCCTACGGGGTGATTGTAGGCTGGAACCATGTGTAAAAGGTGCTGAGCAGTTCAGCTTGCAGGGGTGTTGGAAGCTGTTCATACCCGTCTTTTTTTTGTGGGGGGCGTCTGGTCGTGGGGCCTGAACTCTGGGCCTGGGCGCTGTCCCTCAGCTCTTCAATTCAAGGCTAGCGCTCTATCACTTGAGCCATAGTGCCACTTCTGGCTTTTTTCTTGTTGCTTATGTGGTGCTGAGTAATCAAACCCAGGGCCTCATGCATGCAAAGCAAGCGCTCTACCACTGAGCCACCTTCCCAGACCCCGAAGTCTTTTGTTTTTGACTGTTTTTCTCTATTTCCCCCTGAGGGTCTGGGAAGATCACAGCAAAGACTGATACAGAGGCTATCTATTAGTTTTGTCTTCTATGGAGTTGAATTTGGGTGCAAAGTACTGTATGTTAAAATTACATAAAAATGCACAAAGATCACCGTGTGCGTGTGTGTGTGTGTGTGTGTGTGTTGATACTTTTTACAGGGTAAATGATTAAGTAAAGATAGTTCCATAGAATTTTCTGCTGTGTTGGTTTTGAACTGCAATTCTCAGATCTCTGTCTTGTAGGATGACAAGCGTGAGTTAATCACCTATATATTTAAATATATACAAAAATTCCATTAAAACTACAAAACTGTTGCAATTAAAAAGTACCATTTCTGGTAAGGAAATATATCACTAATGATTAATTCTACATGCATCATTAGAGAGGAAAACTTAACTACAGTTAAAGAAATTCCTGAACTTAGATGAGAAAAGCATTAGGTTTGTGGCAGCACAGATTGATCAAGACTTAATGTCTGGGCTTCACATATCCAGAATTAATTTTAAGAGAGTGCTAAACATCACAATAATGTGTCATACTAAAAAAGTAGAATGTATTTCTTTATTGATAGTTTATTTGTAACATTAATAATTTATTAATATTCTATTTATAGAATTAAATGTATTCCTGACTGAACACTAATTTAGTATTGACCACAAAACACAAAAATGATGACAAATTATGGATATTTTATTAATTCCTCTTATATAATATCTTCAAATGAATATAAAAGTCTAAAAATTTAAGGCTGAAACAAGGCTCCAAGTTTAAGCCCCAGGACAACAAACACACACACACACACACACACACACACACACACACACACACGCACACCCAAAACATCAAAATTTAAAATTTTGGATGAGGATTGAAAGAATTTAAAATAAATGTAATTTTCATTCCTACAAGTTAATAATGAAATAAAGCAAAAAAATTAAAAAAAAACAATGTGGAAATTCAAATGGAAAAATTCCCTATCAAAATACATTTAGTATAGGATTTTGAAGTTTTAAATGAAAGCCCTCTTGGTTATAAAGCATTAGTTGAGTGTTTTTTTGACCTATGCTTTCTTAGACTAACTAAATGTCAGTGTTACACTGAAAAGGAGAAGATGGATAAGATTCAAACTTTGCAGTTAAGTTAGGGCTGAAGTCATCTGTTTAACCAATGCGACAGTGATACTCACAAAACACTATGTTGAAATAAACTTTATAACTTGGGAGGGGGAGGAGAGACAAGGGGGAGGAAAAGTGAGAGAAAACAAGGAAGGGGGTAACAATTTTCAACAAAAAATGTACACATTACAGGACTTACGTAACTGTATGCCTCTGATACCACACTTACAATAAAATAAAAAATTGTTTAATAAATAAAAGAGAAATGAACAGAGAAGTTATTAAATTGTATATAAAAGCAGAAAAATACTTAAAATTCAAATTTATTAAGCATCAAATTTGCTTGTTCTTTAATTGCAAATAGTCATTACTAAGCAGTCAAGTAAATCAGCAAAATAAAGACTGAAAATAAAAGACTCAGGCTTTCTTCAGCTTCAAATTTAGAAATGTGAAGTTGGACAGTGGAGATTGTGAATGGTTGAAAAATCAAGCCAGAAGGTTTTTCCTTATCAAAAGCATGAAGTTAATGACAACTCAGATTATAAAGGGAGGAACACTGGATAATATGTATCAAAACACTAATGTCTCAATAAAATAAGAATGCAATGCATTGTAGCAAGCACTCCACTAAGAACTGTATGAATGCAATAAGCCCACAAAAATATGTTCAGCATTTCAGTCAGTAGGAAAAGAGAAAATGGAACCACAGTACAGTACCATTAAATTCACTCAAATACTTAACATTTAAGATTTGCAAAAATAAGCATTGCATAGAGCAATAAAATTCTCAAACATCATTCAAAAAAAAATTCAAAACCGGTAAGTGCCTTGCATTTTAAAATGTTAAACATATGCCGTCCTTAAAATCAGCAGCAATATATTTACAAAATTACTCAAGCAATAAGCAAACACAAATGTGTGTGCACACAGAGAAAAATATTTAGTGTATTTTTTCCTTCTTTAATCATGCTAGCAACAAATGGAAGAAAAAACATAAAACAAGAAATATCAATTAAGCATTTTATTATATTTATAAATAATGCCACAAAATAAATCATTTTTTCAAAAATAAAACAATTATGCACAGAAAGTGATTCCATATTTTATATCTATGTACATAGAAATCTAAATACAAATGTGAGCATATGTGAATTTATGTGTTGAAAAACCCAGAAACTCCAAAACTTTCAGAGGGAAATGAAAAATTATGGCATCAGGGTAAAACTATTTCATTATAGCTTATATTAGAATTAAAAATGTTAATTGTGTAACACTATATAATACATACTAGCTTTATTTGTAAACGTTTCCTTGGTGCTCTGCAATTTGTTTTTACACTTAGACCATCATTCAAACTACCTCATAGTACCACGTAATACCTACCTCACACAAAACAGATCCCAATTTATAGGACATTGATGCACAGAAGATCTTAAACATTTACGTTTTTAGTTGTCTATGTAATTTCTAAATGTTACAGACGTTTGTGTAACCTGGATCTTTTGCTTATTGATTAATGTACTTACATCTCTATAGATTCACTGTCAAAGGAAAACATTACTTTAATATGCTGATTTATTAAAATAAAATTTAAAATCAAATATGAAAATAAAAACAATTTAACATAAAATACAAATATAAACAAATAGCTATACATAAATCTAAAAATAAGTAAAATTAAAAATAATTTAATTTTTTAATTCATTTCTGAGTTTAGTCTAAAGATACTTCTTGAGAAGTCATTCATGATGACTAATTTGATTCACACAGGACAATTAGACTTTATTCATAAAGTTATTTACTTAAGAGTTTCCTATTTTTGTTGATTATTTGATATATATTTAGACATCATGAATCACCCACATGTTTATTTTGAAGGATATGTGAAAATTAAGCACTATTTCACTTTTCTTTATTGGACTCAATCACAGCAATCATATTAAGAAGCGTGGATTGTGGTTTAGATAGATACTTAGAGTTATTGCATGAATCCAAGGATGTTTAATAATCAATTACTCCTGGCATTTTATGTGTTGCATTCTGCAGGATGTCACCAAGGAGGGAAATAAATTTTAAATGATAAGAAAGCTCTTTTTCATAAGTCATCAAAGAAACTCATCCGGTAGCTGGTGCTTCTCGCCTCTTACAGCAAGGGCAGGTACTGAGTGCAGGTGCACTTCCTAGAGGATAATTGGCTGCAGAGAAATATACAAAAGTAAGAATGACTTTTGTATCCGAAATTAACATGAAACAGTAGTTGAAAATGTTATACTCTAGAGTTCAACAACTATATTAATTTAATGAACAGCCAATAATACAACAGTATAATACAACAACATATAAATTGTTTTAAAAAATATTTTACTTTTAGTCAAGAGGAAACCAAACCACATTAATTGTCTGTACCTAATAGTAGTACGCATTACAAGCTTTATTGTAAATTTTATAAGCTAGAGGAGATCCCAAAATTAGAACTCATACAGCATGCCTAGTGCTCTTATTTCCAATGTCTTACCACGTATTCACAACACTCACGGCCACAGGACCAAAAAAGTACACTTGATAAATGGTAAAATTTTGCTTCCCCTGTTGAAATCCAATGACAGTTCAGACATTCTTACATATTTTAATTAAATTTATATTCTTTCATTTAACAGGATAAAGGTATGATCTTTTTTTCAAATGAAAATGTTTTATATAGTTCTTTAATACAATAAAACTACTTAAAATACATAAGTGTGCACATTTTCTTTGCACACAAGGGTGCACATATCCTTTCTACTGCAATAGTTACTGCTTGCTTATGATCAAAATGGTTTCACATGGGCCCATGGCTCACACTTGTAATCCTAACAAGTCAGTGGGTGGAGACCCAAAGGATTGGCTTTAAGGCCAGCCTTCAAAGAACATTCTATAGAGCTCCAGCTAGTCAGGTGCTGATGGCTCACGCCCATAATCCTAGACACTCAGGAGGCTAAGATCTGAGGATCGTGTTCAAAACCAGCCTGGGCAGGAAAGTCCATGAAACTCTTATCTCCAATAAAAACCACCAGAAAGCCGGAATGGCACTGTAGCTCAAGTGTTAGAGCACTTGCCTCGAACTGAAGAGCTGAGGGACATCACCCAGGCCCAGAGTTCAAGCCCCAAGTCTGACCAAAAAGAGAAAGAAAGAAAAGAAATGTACTCATTACCTTACTCATGTAACTCTTAGCTCTCGCTACAGCATCTTTACAATATTTTTTTAAAGAGCTCCATCTCCAAGTAACCAGCTGAAAGCCACTGATGTGGTTCCATGAAAGAGAGTCAGTAGAGCAAAGCAAGCCAACAGAGTTCAGACCTCAGCAGTGGGAAAAGAAGAGAGAAAAAGAAAAAAAAATAATTCAAGTCATCAGCCCGTGAACTCAAATTAACTCCTCCCAAAAGATGATGTCTATTTCAGGGGTTGAAAAATGGAAGGCCAAAGTAGGTTAGATAAAACTTCAGAAAAGCAAGTCCCCTGCCTATAATTCAACGTATTCCTGTGTGAGAACATAAAACAGAACCCAAAATATTAATGAAAGTAACAAACTAGACTAGATGGGGTCAGCTAGTTTTGAAGCAATGCGTTTTTGTAGAATTTGAAGGATGAATGTCCAATTGCCTGCAGATGCTTGAGTAGAATACAACAGGTTTCGTAAAACCAGAAAAGGCTGAAGTAAGCACAAGATGACTGCACACAGGACAGGAAGTGCCTGTAACAGTTCCCCCCGAAGTTCCTGAGAACCCTCTCCTCTGATCTCTGCTTGATTGCCGTTTGAGTTTCAAAATCATTCAGTAAGTGACTGGCACAGTCATTCAGAGTCGGGAGCCGCTGGCATGCACCGAATGGAATGAGAGCAGGTACGATGATAGGCAGATAAACAGATTCATCATCACAGGCCTGCTTACTGTGAGGAGATTTTGTAGAAATAATTCGACTGTCAAAAATCCAGATCACAGTTAAAGTGTTGACTATCCAGGCACTATGAAAAATCATGGTTTCTACATGTTACCATGTGTCCAATATTTCAGGTAAGTAAATATAATTTCTAAAAGATTTAAAATGAATTTCTGTGGGCAGAATGACATCATGCAAGTGTGACAATCAAATATGATCATTTCATCACCAATTACTGCTTGATTTAAAAGGTAAGGTGCATGCAATTAGGAAACTTTTAACAGTGTTTTTAAGATTTCAAAAGAAACCTTAAACTTGTATAACTTTACAAGTGACTTGCTGAACCCAAATCCCATATACATATATTTTCTGTTAGACAACTATGACATACAGCAAATGAACATAATTTCATCACTAAATGAAAGTAAAACTTGTTTTTTGGTAATAGAAACACTACAATTACCAGGAACTAATTTTTGTACTACTGAAATATACTATTGAACAAAACACGCAGGTTGACAAATACTCAAAAAATGCTAAATGATTCAAATGATCTCAAACTAAGGAAATGAAACTGGTATAATTTTTTTTTGTGTGTGTTTTCCAAATGTTCAGATTATACTGTAGTGACATTTAAAGTCTTAGTAGAGGACAAACATTATCTGTAGTACCCATTCTTTATTCTGGGAAAATAGAGTACACACTACAAGTTTATCAAAACTTGCATATCAGTCATCAACTTTCTTTGGTCCATTAAAAATTTATCTGCTATTCAATTTGGGAAAGTACTTTCTTCAGTTAAAAACAAGAAATGTGGACTTTGAGAATAATCCTTTTCTTCTAATATAAAAGAACCTATCTTCAAGTATATCGGTTATAAATTCAAAATAATGCCAGAGAAAATTAAAAATGAATTTTGTAACATGACATATAATTAAAGTGAATATATGGGGCTGGGAATGTGGCTCAGTGGTAGAGCGCTTGCCTCGCATGCATGAGGCCCTGGTTTCAATTCCTCAGCACCACATAAGCAGAAAAAGCCAGAAGTGGTGCTGTGGCTCAAGTGGTAGAGCACTAGCCTTGAATTGAAGAGCTGAGGGACAGTGCCCAAGCCCAGAATTCAAACCCCATGACCAGCCAAAAAATAAAACAAAAAACAAAGTGAATATATTTAATCATGCAGACCTTGTCATCGTTTAGAGAGAGTTTAGAAATTCACATTCTTGAACTTTATAAATGAGTGAAGATGTAATTCAAAGCTGCTCTAAATCAGGAAGATAAGACTGACGAAGGATATATAACTCCCCAAAATGTACAATTAATGTAGAGATGGTTTGTAAATGAGCTGAGAATTAATGATCTCTAAGTATGACTAAGTTCAAGCTCTGCAGAAATGCACACACAGTTCAGTGTCATGAAGGAGTTTTATAGTATAATACCTCAATAAAAGATAGAAAGCTACTACACATGTTAGTTCAAAAATCGACGTCCAGTCACTATTAAATGAGTTAGTTCCCATTCAGCTTTACTAGGCATTTCTTTCCATTTTCTTCTGAAATAATGCCTGTGAGGAGTGGAAGGTGAAGACAAATTACACAAGAGACAGGGGCAGGAGAAAGAATACCTACTTGAAAGATTCCCTGGCAGGAAGCTTAGGAAATATCTTGGTATAAATGATGTGCTATTTGTTTTTCAGCAAAAAGAAAATATACCCCCTAAGGTCTGCTAACACTAATTTAAAAATTAATTTTTGAAGGGATCCCGGGGTAATAATTGAGCAAATATTAAGATTATTAATGTACCATAGGCAAATAATATGTTAACTTTCTCTTTTCTAAACTTAAGAATTACCATAACTTAAAAGATAATAACAATAATTCCAACACTGCAATGTGTGTTTTATGGGGAGAGAAAAATTATATATTACACACAACTAAACTTTGTAAATGGAGAGCAGTGATTCTGTTTTATGTATTTTTAAAAAGGTAATTAATAGTATATTTATTATTTATCTTTGAATAGGTTGTCAACATAAACAGTTGATGAGTTTAGCATGAGAATTATAACCTGAGATCTTTGACCAGTCACATGACCTACCTTATTCTCTTATCATGGAGAGAACACTGTATTATTAATGGTGAAATTTATAACATAGTAATGATTACAAACTTTACATATGTTAAAAAGTATGAAGACCATGCTCATCACTATGCTTTAGTTAGAAGTCTCAAATTTTTTGTTATCTAATAAGATGATCTGAAATTCAATTTATTGCATGCTTTCAAGCGAAAAATAAAGATGAAAAATAAAAATGAAAAGTAAAAATGCTCTATAAGGGTCACAGCCTCTTATACCACATTCCTCGGGACTTGTAGCTTTTTAATGGAAAATGACTAATGGCGTAAGAACCTTTAGCTGCTCCCTGAGACTGAGGAGAGGAGATAGGATTTTGTCTCTCATATTAAATGATACAATTGAGAAAAGCACATCAAGCAATAGATGTTAGACTTTCAACAATAGTCAGTCAGGTTGAGATTATGGGGAGAAAAGAAACTAAGCCATATCATTTTCCTAGCTTAGTACCTGAAGAGTTTCCAAGACAGAGAAAACATCAGAGCCAAGCTGTTGTTTTTTAAAAAACATATTTCTATTAAGAAAGGAAAACATTGTCTTCACTCAGAAATACTAAGGCTGAAATACTTCACCAAGAGAAAACTGTAATTTAAAATGGATATTTTCTTTTTTCTTGTGAAAATATTGTCTAGAGGGGTTACAATTACATGGGCAAGATAATGTATACATTTCTTATCAGGCATTGTTGCCTCCTCCTTTGTTTCCCTTTCCCATCCTTCCCATCTTCCCCCCTTACTCCCCACCTCCCCCCCCCGCAAAAGTTGTAAAGTTCATTTTTCGACATAATGACTTGTACATCTCATTGTTGCAATGGGTCCACCTGTATCCCTATTTAAACAATTTGTTTTTTCCCTTCCCCTCCACAAATTATACCAACATCAAATACAGTGAAAGCAGGGGTTATACTGTGGGGGAGGGACATACAAAGCAACAAAAAATCATCTTATAAATATGTTAGAAACAATCACATGAAAGAAAAAAACATTGGAATACTTATCTTGGGGTTCATTTCACCTAACATCAACTTATCTGACCTTTTCTGCTTGTCTCAGACATATACTAGTTATTGCAAATAAGGGAAACCATGGGATCTATTTTTCTTTGGGGGCATTTACCCAAATGATCACAAACAAGACCATACTAAAGCTGCCAGCACAACTATGTTTATTGCAGTATTATTTACCATAGCTAAGATATGGAACCAACCCAGATGCCCCCAGTAGATGAATGGATCAAGAAAATGTGGTATATATACACAATGGAATTCTATGCCTCCATCAGAAAGAATGACATTGCCCCATTTGTTAGGAAATTGAAAGACCTGGAAAATTATATTAAGTAAAATGGATATTTTCTGATAAGAAATTTCAAGAGAAAATACAATAAAATTCCATTCCCATAGTCATATTAGTAAAAACTATGAAATCATTAAGTTAACAGCTCACATGTAGGATACTTATCTAACTTTCTATACTATTCTTGGGGACTTCAATAATAATAACTTTATTAAGAAAAACAGGCAAAGCTTATTATTTATCAAATGTACATACTTTTTGAGCCAGATATACTACTTTTAGAAGCTTATCTTCTAGGGATTCTTCCACATAAGCAAAATATCAAGAGAAGACTATTTCCTGAACAATTTTGTGTAATATCACAATATAGAATGAGGAATTAAAAGGCAAAGGCAAAGTTCAACAAAATAAATACCAAGAAACTGGTACATGAAAGACGTGGGGTGGGGTCAAGGGCTGGATGGATAAAGAGGAGAACCGGGGAAGAAAGCAGTTAAGAAAAAAAAGTCCAATGTATATATTACAAAATTAGGAAGTGTGAGGGAAGAAGCATGGGTGATAATGTTGAAAAGAGTAGCATTGGTTAAGGTATTCACAAACTGCTTTGTTAAACTACAATTCCTTTGTACAATCAAAGATAATAAAAATAAATATAAATAAAGGTTCATCAGTGCAGAAATGGCTAAATGTACTGATAGGTATAAATAAAATACCCTGCACTGATTGAAAATTATCAGAACATATATGCCAAAGATTATACATATTAAATCTAGTAACTATTTTTCTTTAAGCAGTGGTGGCACTGTCTAGTGGTCTGGTGTTCTGTTAATATATTTATTTGCAAAGAATAACTTGTCATGTACAGCTTTTGAGATTTGAGTACTGACTGTTTGTCTACCTCAAGTTGAAACAATCTCAATTTTCAGAACTGGAGACAGAATGGCAGATGGCTTTCTTTATAAGGACATGATTTCCATTCCTGGTAGTGCAAACAAAAACGTGATTCTAAATCAGCTAAGCAGGAGTCTCTGTGTTCCATATCATAGCATTTACCTGTTTCATCAGCATGGAAAACAACTTATAAAAAATAAACACCGAGTTACTGTGTCAAATGTTAAATCTGACCATTTATAAATGTTAAACAGTTTCCTAAAATATTTACTTGAGTTCTCAAAACATTTTATCTGAATTCTTTCCAAATTCGTCTGGTTACTCTCATGAACTAGCCAGGCCATATTCTTTTCGCAATACAGCAATTAAACATATGTTCACAATTTTTTTTGAAGATGAGAAAAATAATGCCTGCAGATTTTTCCTTTTTCTGGAATTAGGGGATGTTCAATGTAGGTAAATTCATGTAAAAATAAACAAGATGGGGCCAGACACTGGTGGCTCATAATTGTAATCCTAGCTACTCAGGAGGCTGAGATCTGAGGATCATGTTCAAAGCCAGCCTGGGCAGGGAAGTCCATGAGACTCTTATCTCCAGTAAACTACTCAGAAAACCAGAAGTGGTGCTGTGGGTCAAGTAGTAGAGTACTCATCATGAGCTGAAGAGCTGACGGACAGCACCCAGGCCCAGAGTTCAAGACCCACGACCAACGAAAAAACAAAAACAAGATGGGTCAGAAGAAGGCGAGTAGGTAGTAGGGAGAAGATACTCACACTTCTGGCCCAGAATTCGGAACAGCTCTTTAGTGCCAGACCATGTCCAGGCAGTCTGCCTTCTACCACCTGAACTGAGACCACAGGCAACACTTGTTCCAAGAATAACAGGCTAAGGAAGGGGGAATCAATAATAATAAACCAATGTTCTTTATGATAGTCTTCCTGAGCTAACAAAAAAAAATCATGCGACTGATCATGGTTTTAAAAATGTCCATATTTGAGGTATTTTCTCATGTGTAACCTGGACTCAGCTATTTAAAGAAAGGCCTGTGCCTTTGTTTCAGGTAAATATTGATTACAGAATTTTGATGGGGTTTCCTAAGTGTGTGTGTGTGTGTGTGGTGTGTGTGTGTGTGATTTTATTGTAAAGGTGGTGTAACACGGTGGTTACCGCTACAGAAGTAAGGCGTGAGTTCATTTCTTTTTGAACAGTGTCACTCCTTCCCTCATTTTCTGACTGTCTCCACGACTCCCTCACCCTGCCACGTTGTGAAGTTCATTTCCAGCATAATGTCCAGTGAGTATCGCTGCTTATAGGGATGGTACAGATACTTTTATTTGTATATAAAATAGAAGACATATGTAATTTTGGGTGGTTTTTTCATGTTGGGGCATTGAGGTCACTTATCATTTACTCAGCAACTTTAAAAAATTTGAAAACTAGGTTTCGGTAGTTTTTATGCCATATCACAGTAACTTTGAAGTTATTCATCCCGACCAAAAAAAAAAAAGTCTATGTTTTCTATCTCTACAGATGGTTGTCAAAGTCAGCTCTTCTGCTGTCCTATGAGTTCAACTGCTTTGTACCTCCATGTAGGTGATATCATAGTGTGTTTGGCCTTTTCTGTCTGGCCTATTTTACTTAACATAATGTTCTGTTGGTTTTCCTTGTTGCAAATGACAAGACTCCTGTAAAAGAAGAAGGGCACTGCTCTTGTATAGGGCGTGTATGCAGCGCCTTTCCTTTTTCCCTCCATCTCTTGCAGAGGTAGATGTTGGTGCCTATGGAAAGTCAAAGCTGCCTGCCCAGCACACTGAGCTCCTTTCTCATAATTAGGATGTAGGTTTTCTAGAACACTCACATCTTCTAAAGGTGAAGGTGCTTCACCAGGCAAGGGAGAGTGCATGCTCTGCCTTACCTGACCAGAGACAGCCTTCAGGCAGCCCAGCGGGAGATGCTACCCCCCACCCCCTCACCCCCCTGCCACAGCACTGTGTGGCTAGTTCCCATCTGCCAACATCTGCAGGCCAGAGCTGTTACTGTCAACCCTGTAGTGCATAAAGACACAGCCAGCTACGGAGAGGACTCCAGAGCACTGTTAGTTCATGCTAGGAAGTTTCTGAGCTTCTTCCCCTAACTAAATCTGTGGCCCTGAAACAAAGTGAGACAACACAGCTTTGTTTTACACACAGTGCGATGAGGATCTGACACGTTCTCACTGGGAGGAAACGATAAATAGAGAAGACCTTACTCCAATTTGATAATTCACGATTATAGATGCACTTACAACTGACAGCAGGTGAGACTGGATAAATCAGTGTGGTTCTTAGTTATCGATTAAAATAAATTGGAATGGGGTCTTTGAGAGGTGTAAACTGATTTCTCCTAATTGAAAGCTTCTTGTGATGTCTCCAAAAATCTGAAGTGAAAGAGAAGTCCTGGCTTATTGCGCGATTGCAACTGCACACAAATGATGACTTTCCTCTTGATCTGAATCACTACACCAAATGTGATCATGAAAAGAACGCTTATTCGGGATGGTTTGATGGCAGGTTTTAGTGATAAAAATGATATGAAACTATCCTTAAACAGAAACTGATATTTGGGATAATTTTACACATTTAGATGGTGTTGGCCTCATCATGCTTTTTGGAACTTGCTGTATTTCCTTAAAAATGAAATTGTCAAAACTGTTAGATTTTTTAAATGAGTTCTCAAGACATATTCTGCTGTGAAATTTTTATTGCATATTAAAGAATTCACTTGCTCTTTATGAACAGTGATGGATAAAACTAGGAGCAAGACTTGATTAGTTGCTAAAGTGGGTCTCTCAAGAATTGTTCATTATTCTTCATTTTGAGGATATACATTGAATTCTTGACTGCATTCCCCCTCCCTTCTCTTCCTTTTTCTACCACTTTCCCCTTCACCCCACCTGTTCAAGTATCCATTTCCTGGTGTTTATTTTGTGGAACTTGGAGTTTGTCTTTCTACTGAATTACACTATTGAGTATTTTCTTGAAGCTACTATATTTCAATTAATACATTTCATGAAGTTGCATACCACCAAATATATGTATGTATAAGTTTATAATCTAAATGCAGCTGTCACATAAAAGGGAAAATATGTATCTTTTGTCTCTCTTAACATAATTTTTCCAAGTCTTTCCACCTCTTTGCAAATTCTTTCTACTGGCTGAGTAAAATTCAATTGTATAAAATGGAGAAGAGTGAGGAGAGGAGTGGGGGGAGTGATGGTGGAAATGATGGACAGAATGACATTGATCAAGATCCACGGTGTTCATAAAATGATTGTTAAATGCTAATTCCCTTATACAACTACATAAAGATAATAAAAGCTTACTTATCATAATCTGTGACTAACTCTAAATTTTCTTTCTAATTTTTTTCTTATTATATTGAAGTAGTTGAACAAAGGGGTTTTTCTATTCAACAGGTTAGTTTGTGAGTACAACACATCTTGACCAATACCAGCCCTTTCGTCACTCACCCTCATCTGATTTTTTATTTTCATTTTATTTTCTGTGGTTCGTGGGGCCTGGACACTGTCCTTGAGCTTTTTCACTCAAGACTACCTCTCTACTATATTGACTTTGAGTTGCCATTTCCCATTATCTGGTTTCTATAAGATTAAACATGTTTTGACCAGGACTCTTTGGAGAAATGCCTGAACATTGGACTCAGAATAGAGAAGAACACAATATAATCAAGGGATATTCTCTTATACATTTGATTGGTCTGAAGTGAAGGGGGAAATGTTCACAGGATAGATGTTCACAGGATAGATGCAGGAGCTAGCTAAACCAGAGCAACATTGAGCCATACAGAGTTGATAAAAGAATGAAAAGTAAATTCCTAAGCACTTTAATTTACAGAAAATGAAAGCCACGAAGTAACTCCATTTTTTTCTCTTCTATTGGCCCTCAAGGGTTTGGCTGTCATGCTGGCCACACTGATCTTCTTTATTCAGACTACAGGCTCACAGGCTAATCTCTTCATAAACCACCAAAGAGACACACTCGGAAACAACACCTTACCAGATAACTGGGCGTCCCTTAGCCCAGTCAAGTTGACCCATAATGTGTACCTTCCTAGACTCCATGACGGAGAGGCTGCTGGCATGCCCCCTTTGTATTTATGATTTATTTTTATCTAAACTTTAATCTACTCAGTTCTAACTCAGAACTGTGTTATCCTCCTGTTGTTAGCTCATCTTTTCCTCCTGAACATTTCTTGATGTTGAAACATTGCCTGTGAGCTACGATTTTTTTTCCTGACTAAAATATGCTCAAAAATTCTCTCCATAGCAGTGTCCTTCTGTGACACAATGCCGTGGTGGTAATTCCTATAGAAGCTCAAAGAGCAGCCATTAGCTACATTTGTAATTCTACTCAGATCTGTGACAACCTCAGTGGCTTTATTCTTGCTTTTTATTATTGTACTCCAAAAAAAGGAGAGAGAGAGCAAGAAATGGAAGGAGAGGGAAATAAAGGAGGAAGGGAGAGGAAGAAAGAAGAACAAGAGAGAGGGTAAGAGGGAGGAAAAGAGGGAGGAAGGTGGGGGGGAAGAAGGAAGGAACAAAACATGAAGAGAATGGGGATTCAGAACATTCCATTTTTGTACTGTAAAACACTAGTGTAGTGTTGATTGTATGTCTTCCTGATTATTACCAATTATTTGAGATTATCTTTTCTATTTCCAAATATCTCATGTTCATAGAAAATTGCTGTAAATATTTTGTATGTATCAGATTTTTTTTAGCAAAATGTGGTTTCCCCTAATCAAACCTCCATAAATATCAGTGCTTCTTGATGTTCTTTGATTTTATTTTTTTCACTACTCTGAAGTGTTCCACAGAGAATGAGCAAGGGGTACTCATTTTAGTTACTCATTCCTCATTTTACTTAAAGGGACTACATAATGGATGGCTGCATTGTAATGCATTTCACTTAGTCATTTGGTATTTTACTTTATTATCCACAGTGGATGTTTGAATGGTAGCTCATTGTTCTTAGTCATCCTCATTTTACTTAATGGTCCACAATGGATAGATGAGAGGCACTCATTTTACTCAGTTATTCTCCATTATACTTAGTGGTCCACAGTGATGGAGGAGGGATATTCGTTTTACTTTGTCATTCCAATAATAAAGAAAAACTGAGTTATCATCACCACCCACTTCAACTACCACAGTCATGGTAGGAAAGGTCAGCTTTTGAACTAGACAGACCTAGATTTCCAACTACAACAATACATTACTTGTTATGGCTTTCCCATGAGATACTGAAAATAGGAACTAAATTGTTTTTACTTTTTGTTTTGAATATAGTATTTATTAATTATTGATTACTCATTAAAACTTACGTTGAGTGATGAGAAAAGCATTAGAATTTGGCCAATCTAAATGAGGTTTATGTCTAGAAAAATCATCAAATTCAGTGAAAACTGACAAGAAATCACTTGGTCTTTTTACAGTTTATAGATGATTCCTAAGTATCCATGATATTATGACATACATATTAATTAATATGATTTTGCTTTATGTTTTATGCATAGTATAATTGTTCTGTTCACAGAAATAATGTTTTATATTTGCAGAGATTTTTTACTTGAGTTACTGTAATCATAAATGATAAATGTACAAGGCAGTTTAAAACCATGATAGAGATGTTGAAAATATGTCTAGTTACAGCTACAAGTGAAAGGAAAATCTCTTTTTTCAAATTTGTCAGAAATATATTTGTGAGATTTATAAAAAGTAAAAAGTTTAGCAAGTCTTCCAGAAATTTTGCTAAGAGCACAAAATATTTCTTGAAAGTAAAAATACTTTTTGTCCTAGAAGGGTACACACACACACACACACACGTGCACACACGCACACACGCACACACACACGTGCGCGCACACACACACACACACACACATTAATGAGAAGACACTGAGATGCAAGAAAAGTCATTTTTTTCCTCCCATCTTTCTTTACTTCCTTTTTTCATATTTCTAAGTTTCTTTTCTACTTGTCATCTTTCCTTAGGAAGTTACTTTCAGATATTCAGTATTAGTTTATAACATACAAACTAACACACATGGAAATATTTGTAACAAATAAAGAATAACACAGTCGTTGTAAACACTTTCCCAGCTGTGCGTCTGCACGTGGCGTTGTAACAGCTGTCTATAAAGCAGCTGTGATCACATATGTCTTCACTCCAGAATCAACCCAATTCTAGAATTGGTGACAATGGTCCCCTTGCTTTCTCTATTTCCCTATTTCCAACTATATTGAATCAGTGTGTTTCCTTATGTATTCTCCTACCTAAATTTGGCTGATTTATGTGGTTTTTGTCTCCATAAAATTTTACCATGTGACACTTTCTTTATGACTTGTTTTTATTTTATGTGAATTTTGACTGTTTGAAGCATCAATTTACTCTTGTGTTCGCCAGTATTTAGTCCAATATCTATTATTTTGACTAATAAATAAAGTGTGGTTGTCATGGTACCAGATAGTGAAACATCTACTGATAGACAGGAGACCTTGAGCTCGGGACATTAGAGAAAAAAAAGAATAAATATCTTTTCAAATAGTTCTTGCTTTTAAGTGGCTCTTGTCCATTTTGCATGTGTGTGTGTGTGTGTTTGTGTGTGTGTGTGAGAGAGAGAGATCATTTTATAAAAAATTCTTATTTCAGATTATATGCTTATTAAGTAACTGAGGTGGGTTCCAGAAAAAAACATAGATAATATTTAGTACAACTTTGGCAGTAATTTAAAGGAGATGAGCAATGAGAACACAGAGATAACATCTTTC
The DNA here is from genome assembly GCF_000151885.1 of Dipodomys ordii. NCBI lineage: Eukaryota > Metazoa > Chordata > Mammalia > Rodentia > Heteromyidae > Dipodomys > Dipodomys ordii. The sequence goes on along the minus strand of NW_012267259.1, from coordinate 16,665,262 downwards.
TCCAAAGGGGATCATGACACCTGCTGCAGCTCCAGCAATGTCTGCTCTAGGCATGCTCTGAGCTCCAGGGTTAGAGAAAGGGCAGGAGCCAGAGACATGATTTCAGAAGCATGTTGTGCATCCTCAGAAATGACATCTGTCACACAGGTCTTCCATGGCGCATCGTGAGAGTTGTGCACATGAGCCACACAAAATGACTGAGTCGGGTAATCTGTGCTTCCATTTCTTCAACTTTTACCTTTCTGTGTGATGAAAGTTTTGCATTCCTCTAATAACCTTGAGATACATCATAGATTATTGTAAGCTGTCCTACTTCAAGTGTGGTATAGAGACTAAAACTGATTCCTCCTCTCTGGGTTTGTTCCCCTTACACACCTTTTCCCATCCTCTTTTCTTCTTCTTCCTTCCCAGTCCTGGGTGACCATTATTCTATCATGTTCTATGCAGCAGAACGTTTAGTTTTCACAAAGATTTCCACATATCTTTTTCTGTCTTATTTCATTTAACCAAAGGGTAGGTGAATAAAACTGTAACATTTCTTCTGTATCTGCACATTTGACTCAAGCATGTGGTTAAGATACTTTTGATGAGCACATTCTATTTTTTAGTGTTCTGTTTGATGCTTGCTCCTATGTGTGCTTGGTAGAGCCAAGGCTTGTGTCACATATTCTTTTTTCCAGCTGCACCCTCTAGTGTGTGCAATGGAACCAGCGAAGGGGACTTTTGATGTTTAGCAGCACAAGTGACCATGACAGAGATGGGTGAGACCTGAGGCCAGTGTAATGATGTCATTTCATGGACCTCAGAGAACAGCAGATCCAACCGCCATTAGGCGTCACTCCATCCTCCTCAGAGTCAGCCAACAGCAGAGCAGGGCTGCATGTCCACATGCAGACAGCGGTCCTAGCAGATCACGGTGACCCTGTGTGACTAGGTTTCCATCCAGGAATCCGTCTCACTGGGGCTGTCCCAGTGTCATCATCCAGCTGAGGAAGAAATCACTATCCTTTGCACTTAGCATTCATAACGAACGATGAACCCTGGCCATAAACCAGATGTGTTTTCTGGCAATTGCAGTGCCCTATACTTTGTGCTTCAAGTCCAAGCTTCACTATGTACAGCTGGGGTTGGTGTGAGTCCCAAGGATGACATTACACAATGGAAATGAAAGTGTCCTTTTAAAGATTATTCGTGTATTACTCAAATTATCTTTTCAAAAAATGTTTGTTCAGTTAAGGTCCACATATTACCATGTACAACACTCTGTATCCTAATTCTTTTGTGTGTGTGTGTGTACATTTTTTTAAATTTTATTTCATTGTGAAGATGCTGTACGGAGGGGTTACAGTTACATGAGTAAGGCAAGGAGGACATTTCTTGTCGCGCTTTGTTCCCTGTTCCCTGTTGTTCTCCCACTATCCCTTCCCTCACACACCTCCCTTCCACCTCCCCACCCCACCCCACCCCATCCTGAAGCTGTAAAGTTCGTTTCTAACATACTGTCATGCGGTATCCTTGACGCAATGGGTCATCTTGTGTCCTTGTTTCAGTGTTTTGTTATCCCCTTCCCCTCCCCAGATGAGACAAATGTATCTTCAAGATGCAGGGCACCAAAATCAAGTACAGTGACAAGAGGGCATATACCATAGGTACAAAATCATACAAAGGGTAAAAGAATCACATAGTACATTTAAAGCAGCAACAACAAAGAAAGACCTCTTGTGTCCCTATCTTGGGGTTCATTTCCCTTAGTATCATCTTATATGGTCATAGGTACATCTCTTTTGAGCTTTTCTGCTCATCTGATAAAATTATCCTAATTCTTGCCAAATAGTTTTGTCTCCCTGAGTATGTCCCCAACTGTGCTACCCAACAGTACTTCCTTTATAATTAAATATTCTTCTGGAAACACCAGCTAAGGATATTAATATTTAATCACTCTGTGCCCTATATTTTGTGTCTTATAAAAGCACTGTACAAGTCCAAGTGGTTGTTTTTCCTTCCTTGGAATCTCAACAAAACTTTAAAGTTATCTGGACTTTTTTTTAGGTGTTGCAGCCTGCTTCTTTCTGTTAGATCCTCCTGTTGCTTTAGAATAGTCTAGTAAATTGAGGCTAAAACACATTCCCTCATAGATAAACTTTCTAGTAGGTTGTTACAAGCCGTTTTCCTTTTCTTATTTCCTACCAGCCGCAGCAGCACAGCTCATTCTTTCTTTCCCCATGAAATAATTCTCCCACCCACTGTTAGGATGGCCGGGCTTTTCCAGCCCACCTGTAACCACAGCATACAATGTGCCTGTGAGGACCGCCGGGAGCAGAGGCCAGAACTCATGCCCCTTACCCTGCCCCATTTCCCAGGAAGCTCTGTCTAAAACGGCTACAACTACATTTGATTGAACACATCATTGCAAGAGGACTGCTCTCTGCAACACATCCATCTTTAAGGTCTCTGCACCAACCCTCATCTGGTATTGGAGGTTAGAGGCCCACATGTAAGTGACTCCTTCTAGTATCAGCAGCCCGGGAGCAGAGGGAAGGATGGCCGCAGTCTAGCAAGTGGAGTCATCCTGACCATTCCCTAAAACCATTCAAATGAATCATAATATCAAGAAGTGCAGGCTCATCTGTTTGCATTTTACAGAGAAAGTTAGAAGGGACAGTAGTTTATTTTTAGTAATACCCTCTATATTTTTAAAAGAAATTGGTAAATAGACTTATTTCCATGCATTCAGTACATTTTAAATAAATTAAAAAAGTGAAGCGATCGATCATATTTTGTGAGTTAAATCTTGTAAAGAATATAGGCAGTCCAAAATTTCCACAAATTATAACTCAAAATGGAGAAATCTTTATTAGAAAAATCTATGAAATCTAATAAATGAATCCCTCAGAATAAAAAGACAGTTAATATGGGATGACAGACACATAGAAAATTGCAATAGAAGGAATAGTTATAGCTTTCATAACAAAAACAATTTTCAACATAAAGCATTCTATTCTTCCTGAGAGAAAAGTAAAACAAACTAAGAGAAAAAACTCAAAAGTTTATTTAGAAAGCATGACTCATTAAAATAAAAAATGCAGAGGTTAAATGGGATAAATGAAAGAGCTTATTTTCTTCAAGACTGATAAAATGGCTTAATCCATCCAAAGCCTGATGGAGGTGGGTAGAGGGACACAGAAAAGAAGACACAAGCAGCCGAGCATAAGAAATGCAGACAGAACACCAAAAACTGTAGGAAAGTAATTTACACGAGTTTTCTCCTTGTTCATGGATAGAAATGACAGAGCGGGGTTCTACCTTGTAAGAAACATGCAATGAACACCATGTTTATTTTAAAAGTTAATCTTGTCAACCAGGCATAAGTTGTCAGCATTATCTACAAAAAGTCTACTTGGTTCCATTTTGGAACAAGGAGGAAAGCTTTATTTATCCCTAGAAGAGAGTTAGAACTGTGTTATTTGTAGGTGAAGAATTATATTATTGGAAATTCTTGTCCATGGAGGATTCACTTCCTCCCACTTTTGTCTTCAGTCACTTATTTATTTAAGCTTGGAGTCGTGGTTGTTTACTCTAGGCGAGAGATGAAAATACAGTTCTGCTCCACGGTTGTTACAGAGCGTATTCCAGCTTGGACCACTGCGGTGAGTTGGCTTCTCTCATCCTTGGTCCATCACTGTAGGCAGTTCTGAGCACTTTCCTGGGGCCAGATTCTTCATCCGTGTAGGAAGATGACAGGTGTTTGCTCTAATCCCGTGCAGTATCACAGAGCAAGGATAAATACAAGAAGAAAATGCCGGAGTCACATGCATTCTAGGATACTTCCAGGCTACATGTCATATGGCCTATTTACACACACACACTCACACATACATACCCACATACACAGACATATGGAAACACATTTCTGAGGAGATTTATTCACTTTTGTGTATGCTAAGGTCCTGGGGTTGCTTAGATGCTTGTCTGCAGAGGTGCAGTTCTCCTTCTTGGGGCTCAGATAGAGATTAGGGAGAGGACTGCATCTCAGGTAATAATTAAATCCTTCTGTATCTGGTATAAAGAGACTTTCCCTGAACTAAACTTGATCCCAGAGGGATCAAAATTAGTAATGTTAAAGCTTTTCAAGTTGGCCTCTTTTGAAGAAGATTAATGCAATGTACTTTATATCTTCTAAGCAGAACTGAAAAACCAAGTTATATCATTTCCTAGGCAGGGAGTATAGATATTTCAGTCTCCATGAGAGATATATGGCTATGAAAATGATCCACTACACATCATACATTAAAATAATCCTTCACTCAGAGATTCAGAAGAGTTGCATGTAACTCGCCAGTAATCTTTCTTTCCTGCATGTCTGCATGAGTGCTATCGTCAAGTGAAGCTGGGTAGGCTTGGCTTTCCCTTGCAGTTTATGAAACTACTGAATACAATACAAGCTATAAGTCGAACTGTAGCAGAATGACAAAATTCGGTGTTTAAAACAATCCAATAATGGCAAATTCTAAACGGAAAGATTTGAGGATGTTGTGAAGGTCTGTATTTTTGAGAACTGCACAGGCTTCTCATTTAGCGCACACATAAACACACGTAGACACACAGATCTATATTATACTCCAAACAAAAATATTCCACATTTTTATTGCACAGTAAACTAATTTGTAACCCCTTAGAAATTCCATCTCCATCCATTTGTCTCCATCTCTCTTTAGTCTGTGCTTCATTTGGTCTTTTTCTTCCTAAGATAAGGAAGTCCAAAGGAATATTTTCTTAGTTGTAGCCTACTGAATGACTGATACTCTTCTTAATGTAGTGCGCCTAGAAATAGAAGGGGGAAAAATCTGCTAGTGTGCATTTCAAGTGAGGCCTCTCTTTATGTTAACACTTAAGCTATTGAATTGCAAATGAAATTCCAGGCAAGATGTGATACCTCCATTTTCATTTAACAAGATTTCTTTAATACTCATGAGATTCATAAGAAATCGCATGCTATCTGCACAGCAAGGATTTGTAATAATGGCCCAGGTATTATGAGGATTAGAAGAATCTGAATGAACAATCCCTCAGCTCATATAGAAAATGATAAAGGATAAAAGGTAGCATTTGCTGCTCAGGAATGTGGGATATTCACTGGAGATATAGCTGCATCAAATTAAAAGCCACTTATTTGATTACCTAGCAAAATAAAGTAGCTTTTGTTTTGCAACTATAGAAATATTTTTTCAATGCACTAGTGTCCTATGTATTATAGATGAGAAAAGTGTTTAATGTACTTAGAATCATTACTGAAAAATAATATTTATGATACAGTCTTGTGATGGCATCTTAATCATTTTAAAAGTATTTTAATAAAAATGTGTATGTGGACTTCTGGGTGAAAATTAAATCTAATGCTCAGTATAAATTTCATTTGAAAGAAGCTCTTTCAAAGATATATTCATTATTGCCAATGTATGTAAGCAGTTTGGAATCATTGATCTGATAAGTCACTATGAGTTTTTTCAAATGTCTACCCTAAGGAATTGTGTCTGTCTTCAGAGAGTAGCCTAACTTATTTGTCTTTTTTGCATAGTACTGAAATAGAGAACTAATTTTACATTAAACATGGCGGCTATTTGGAGTCACTGTTTTGATTCTTGATTCTACTGAAGAGTATTATGTGAATTTCCTCTGGTACTTGTAAAGTATGAGTAAAAAGTCATAAAAAGTCATGTCTGACAGTATTACTACAGAAGCATCTTCTTAAATAAAATCACAAGGAAAAACAAAAGAGGGGGTAACAATGCTTGATAGGAAATGTACTCATTACCTTACTCATGAAAATATAACCCCTCTGTACAGTATCATTAATATATATATATATATATATATATATAATCACATGGAATCTGCTTTTACTTTGAGGTTTTTGATCCATTTGGAGTTGATTCTGGTGCAGGTTGATATATAAGGATCTAGCTTTAGTTTTCTACAGGTGATTAACCAATTTTGCCAGCACCATTTACTGAAGAGGCTGCCTTTCTTCCATTCTTTTTTTTTTTTGGCTCCCTTATCAAAGATTAGATTGCTCTAGGTCTGTAGGTTCATTTCTGGGTTTTCAATTCTATTCCATTGGTCCTGAGGTCTGTTCTTGTGCCAGTACCAAGCTGTTTTGATTACTATGGCTTTGTAGTAGAGTTTGAAATTTGGTATTGATATTCCTCCAGCACTGTTCTTTCTGTTAAGGATTGTTTTTTGCTATTCGGGTCTTTTATTGTTCATATGAATTTTTGGTCTCTTTCTTCTATTTCACTATAGAATGAGGTTGGGGTATTGATGGGTATTACATTGAAGTTGTAGATAGTCTTTGGCACTATTGCCATTTTCACGATGTTAACCCTCCCACTCCAGTAGCATGGGACAAGGCCACACTGAAGCTACCAGCACAACTATGTTTATTGCAACATTATGCACTATAGCTAAGACATGGAACCAACCCCGCTTTCAGACTTATGGAACTGTGCTCTTCCTTCTACATTTTTGCGGGGCCCCTGGACCCCAGTACTCACAAATGCCACCTGGTTATGTTTGTCATTGTAATCTGTCACTGCTTCTCACACTAGCTCACAACAGGCAAAGATTGTCTGGCTGCCTCACAGCGCTAACTGCCGTCTCTGTGACTTCTTGTATATCGGGTATAGGTTTGTTGCACATTTCTCTCTTTCCAACTGGACAGAGAATTAAAGATATTTGTCTTGTCCTTACCATTTCCTTCCTATTTTCCCACAGAGAATAATTAACCCTCAATATAAAGATGGCAATACATATTTACTAGATGGAAGTCAATGGCGAGTACTTCTAGCCAGCTTCTCTCAAAGTCAGACCTGCATTCTTCCTTCTTGACATCCTGTGTTTTTTCCTATCAGGATAATATGTCTTAAGATAGGATGTATACACAATCTATACTGTCAACTTAATGATTTCTACTTCCATATTTTCAGTTTCACATTTGTGCTCTCAGCATTTTTTCATGTCCCAGTGTTTTATCAAAAAAATGAACTGTGCTATGAAAATTGTATCTTCAATGCATATATGTACCCAATGTTGTCATGTTTTAAAATTATAATGAAATCTATTTCTTTTTAAATTCTTATTTACTTATTTTAATTTTATTTAATTTTGTCATCAAGGTAATGTATAGAGGGGTTCCAATAAAATCTATTTCTTGTAAGCTATTGGTATAGCTTAGTGTAGAGTGCTGGACTAGAACATCAAGACCTTGAGCCTGACCTCCAGTACTACAGAAAAAGGGCGTTGGCTGCAAAGTGCATTTTCTCCTCTCATCTCCCTGGAAATCTCCAAACCATCTCAGCTTCTCTACCTTTAATATATCCACATGCTGAGTATCTACTGTTCTATTCTATCTTAAGTTGGTTTGAGGATTGCTAAATCCAAATTCCTTGCAACTTACGGAGATATAATTCTCTGAGACCTCAAGTCATGTTTGTAAAACTTGTTAAGAGTCACGGAACACCTCCTTCCAAAGATCTTTTAAAGCCTTGTCATCCTTGTACAAATAGCCTTCAGAGACAGAGTGTGTGTGTGTGTGTGTGTGTGTGTGTGTGTGTGTGTGTGTGTGTGTGTGTGTCAGAGTAAAGGGCATCTATACACATAGATTGGAGCAAATGTCTTCTACTTCTGGAGCTAAAGGTAGACATGGTGTCTGCTCAGATTAAAAATACTTATTACTTCACTCATGTAATTATAAACCCTCTGCACAGTATCATTAAAACAAAATTTAAAAATTTAAAAAGAAAAACAATCTCATGATGCCCAAAGTGCAAGATTTCTCTTGTAAAGTACATCATCATCCATAACAGGTGACGTTCATGAACTGGGTCCACTCAGCATTGCTCTGCTAGGATAGAGGTGCAAGAGAAGCCGACATGTGTGTGTCAGGCGACTTGCTTTGCACTGAATTTTGTGTTTCTTAGTCTGTGATTTGAGTCTGATTTCGTGGTTTCCGCTATCATTTGTGAAACTAGATGTTATCTAGCTAGATGACAAGTAAGCAAAAGCTCAATCTTCACATTTCTTGGCACATCCTTTTCCATTTCCAGCCTCCTGAGAAATGATACTTCAATTTTGGAAGTTTTCTCCTTTGCATAAATAAATGGTTTACATTAGATATGCCTGTATGATTCCATGTATCATCTCGATTAAAAAATATTTATGTTTCCTTTCTTTCTCCCTAGCTACACTTTTACTGAGCCTTATGACTTATTTATCTAGGTATTTGCAATTTCTAGCAGGATAGGAACACTTAGAAGGTAACTTGTAAATAATAAACAAGAATTTAGTTAACCTAGTTAGGATTAAATTTTTAGCTAGTGTTAAATGAGAACTAATATTATTTTATCTTTATGGTAAAGTATTTGTTTGTTGTTCTTGAGAGAAGCTAGAACTTCCATGTTACCTAGGCTGCCTTTGAACTCCAAGAAGGTCCTGCCTCTGTCTCCTGAGGCAGATTCCAGAAATATACTACCCTCCTGATGATAGCCCCCCAATCTTAAAACACATCTTGAATGCAGGTTCTGATAAACTATGGAGTTATATATTGTATAGTATCATGACATAGTGTTCTAAGTACACTACATTCACATGACTTCCAAAATGATGTAGCCAAGGCAAGCTGCCTGCTGGTGGTTTTCAATTGCAATGATCTCTACTAGATAGAAGATACAATACAGAGAAGGCACTCTGCCCTCTGCAGAAGAACATAGCCTTCCCAAAATGATCTGGAACGAGTCCTAAAGCTCAAGCTTGAACTCAGTCATTAAATTTCAGTAGTTAGAGAGATTGAACTACTCTGATGTGCAGGAAGAGTTCAGTTGTGTCCTATTTCTTCATTTCTCTGATGACAAAGAAGAATATGGAGCTGTGAAAAAATTATATGAAGTGAAGTAAGCCAGGCCCAAAGAAACATAGGTCCCATGGTTTCCCTTATTTGCAATAACTAGTATATGTCTGAGACAAGCAGAAATGGTTAGATTAGTTGCTGTTAGGTGAAATGAACCCCAAGATAAGTATTCCAATGCTTTTTTGCAATTGTTTCTAACATATTTATAAGATGATTTCTTTGTTGCTTTGTATGTCCCTCCCCCATGGTATAACCCCTGCTTTCACTGTATTTGATGTTGATACAATTTGTGGACGGGAAGGGAAAAAACAAACCATTTAAATAGGGATACAGATGGACCCATTGCAGCAATGGGATGTACAAGTAGTTATTTTGAAAAATGAACTTTACAACTTTGGCTGGTGGTGGTGGGGGGTGTTGGGAAGGGATGGGAAGGGGAAACAAAGGCAGAGTCAACAATGCTTGATAAGAAATGTACTCATTACCTTGCCCATGTAATTGTAACCCCTCTGTATTTTCAAAATAATAAAAAAAGATTACATGTAATCTGTCAGTCATAAATGTATAAATGGACTAAATGATTTAGGAAGAAGGTTTAGAAATTGGCTTAATACCTGGTGTTTTCAGCAAGCATGGGTCTGTGGGTCTGATGCATTTTTAACATGACTACAACACTATAAGGAATAATTATAGGAGAAACAAGAGGACGGCATTTTTTTTCTTCATACTTCTTGGTTTCTACAGATATATCTTAGATCTAGATAGATTTTTAGCAAATATTGAAATATACATTCAAAGCTTATCACACAGAACTTTCTAATAATAATGAATAGCTTTCTATTCATGCTGAATTTCCTATTCATCCATTTCAAATTGGTTGAGGTTTAGGCAATCCTCATTGGGTTTTTAGAGTACATTCAATCTTTCCATTTAGTTTAAACTCTAAGCTTCTGTCTTAAATTCCCAATTTTTAAGGTAATATAATAAGATATTAGAAATCCTAATGTTCTCTGAAATGTTTTCCAAGGCATGAAAATCAAATTTGAAAAGAAATGGTCCTTAATTTCCTTTCTAAATCTTTTCAGGATGGGTAATAAAACTGTGAACTAGTATGCTAGGTACTGGAAGCCAGCAAAAGGTGTTGATAGAATCTAAATTAAGGCAAGAAGAGGATAATAATTAACTAGGAAACCACTTAGGAGAAAATCCTCCCAGCAGTAACAAAGCGTTATAAGAAAGCAGCACATTTTGGGCCAGACAACAGTCATTAGCATATATTAAGCAGGAGTGTGCTCACCTGCATGCTTTTAATATCTGTTCAGTGAGCAAAATATAAAGAGAAAATAGCTAAGTATAGAAACCCTTCATTCTTCCCTGATTTTCTGCATTGGTCAGTCAGAAAATGATTTGGAATCTAATGAATTTGGGATTAGAGAAGGAGCTGGAGTTAGGAAGCAATAAACCTGTATAGCCTTGGAAATCTCCTAAAACAAAAAGAAAAATCATGGAAATGCTGGTGAGCTTCTCAGATGCATCGGGATAATACTAAGGAGCTAGGGTTCCTCGATTCTCTTCCACAGCATGGCTATGAATCTTCCTGCAGGGATTAAGGACCTGTGTGCATCACCCTGCTGATGAACACTTAACAAAGGGTCTTTAAATGTAATGAGCAGATATTCTTATTTTGAAATTGACTTGATTGATCCAAAATATTGTATCATCCGAATAGAGATTTTTGTGTTGATTCCAAGAAAGCCTTGTTAGTTTCTATCTTAGAGCAATCCAACTGTGTGCCATTTCTTTCTTTCTTTTTTTATGGAGAGACACAAATCAAGAGAAGCAGTTTACAAAATATAAATCCTTTAGAATATCTTTCCTTTTCTGGAACATTTTTCCTAAGGGGCATATTGAATAGAGTGTTAAACCAGATCTAAAATTTTATTCACCTCCTTGCTAATCTACAATCAGATAAAAGTATATATTGCCCTCAGAGTTCAGCTAATTTAAAATAATCTAGCCTTTCCTAGAAGACCAAGAATTGAAGAACGGAAGTAGCTCAAAACAGAAACATGACAGCCTTCTTTTCAAATGCCCTTTATTGTGAAAATTAAAATGTTCATGATAAATAAGTCACAATCAGCCTTGTCTGATTTTATTTATTTATCTATTTATTTATTTTTTTGTTGGTCGTGGGGCCTGAACTCTGGGCCGGGGCACTGTCCCTCAGCTCTTCAGCTCAAGGTTAGTGCTCTACCATATGAGCCACTGTGCCACTTCCAGCTCTTTCTGCTTAGGTGGTGCTGAGGAATCAAACCCAGGACCTCATGCATGCAAGGCAAGCACTCTACCACTGAGCCACTTCCCGGCCCTGTCTGATAATTTAATTCTAATTTCTATACCAGTACCAACACATTTCTGAAATGCCATTTAGGTCACGCTCAGCACATTTAGATCTCAAACAGAGAGAAGTTGATTTCTTGCTGCAAATTAATCTATTTTTGCTTAGTTTTGCCAATCCGTTGAGTATACACAAATTAAATTTAACTTAAATTTATATAGAAACAATCATCACATTCATATCCTTTCCCTGTCTAGTGATCTTGACAATAATTTCATCTTATCATACATTTTTCTACAATTTCTGTGTTTTGAATCCCAAATTTGCCTCAGATGACCTTTGTTACACATTATACTATTATTATATTAATCAATGATACATTCTATGGCTATTGTAAATTGTACATAATCCCTTAACTCTTTACTGGTATTTGCAGCTGTCAATTAACCTGCCTTCCCTCCTTCATTTTCAATAACCATGACAATGTGTGAAGAGGTCTCAATGCATGTTTATTTTTAAATGAATAATTGAATGTGACTTTTTTCGGGGATGGCACATTTATTTTCCTGATTAGCTGATTTTAGTCTCTAACACACAGAGAAAAATGTAGTCAACTATGATACAATTATGACTTTATGCATAATCTGTATAGTTTTGTCTCTCAGTAAGTATTCAAGTGCACTTTAAAGATGATGCCAGTTATCAACAAATCATTCAATCATTGCTCTCCATCTGCATTCTGAAACAATCTCAACTGGTAAGCCCAAGAGACATCAAGTTTAATATTCTCAATTTTAGTGTTTTAGAAAAATGAGTAAGTTATGAAATAAATGGAAGTTTGACGAGAGTAAATAATGTAAGTAATAAGAACATGAAATTTAAGTAGGCACCAAAGGCAATGTGTGGCCAGTAACAAAATGTACTACAGAATAAATGTTGTGTAAGGGGCCAGTCATAGCATCAAAATGCATATAATAGAGCAATGTTACCAGTGGCTTTAGGTTACTTTGGAATTAAAGCAAAGCAAAGGGCTCTAGGAGCCACATCAGTTCTAAATGATCTCATATGTAGGTAGTGAGTGGTGAATTTAGCTATGTGGCAAATGTCTCCCATAGCTAATTCTATTGTGTGATGAATTTTCATTTTGTATCTAGAGCTATACTTCTTGATCTGCATGAATAGCATGTGTGTTTATGCTGTATAAACATGGGCATACACAGTGATCTACATTCAACCACCAACAAATCCTGTTGCCAGTCCTGATACTTGATCACTAAATGCTGATTAACTAGATCTCATGGGGTCTAGTGCACTTAATCTTCTTTACTCAACACCCAAATTTAGGAACTATAAGATAAGTACCATCTATTGAAGTGAATATATTCACCATTCTTGTGTGAATTAGAAATAGGCACAACAGGGCTGGGAAGGTGGCTCAGTGGTAGAGCACTTGCCTTGCATGCATGAGGCCCTGGGTTCGATTCCTCAGCACCACACAAACAAAAAGAAAAAAAGCCCGAAGTGACACTGTGGCTCAAGTGGTAGAGCACTAGCCTTGAGCTGAAGAGCTGAGGGATAGTGCCCAGGCCCAGAGTTCAGGCCCCACAACCAGACTCCCCCACCAAAAAAAGGAAAGAAATAGGCACAATACCAATTCAAATTAGTTTTATTATTGTATTATTGATTCTGCTTATGAAGGATACCATTTAACTGAACTGGTTAAAAAGCTGATCATAAAATAATTACTCAAACAGAAGTATTGGTTTTCTGTACCTTGCTTTTAAGTTATTCTGCAGTCAGACACTTGTGTCTCATTCCTGTAATTATGTATTATCCTAGGAAGAAAAGTGTATGACCTTCATCTCTAAATAACCAACAAAATGCCAAGCTGAAGTTATGGCTTGGGTGGATAGATAGATAGATAGGTAGATTTGACATTTTATTTTTTAAGTGTATCATTGTGACCTAGGTTTGTTTTTAGATTTATTCATCACCTTCCAAAGAAGCTACACATTTGTAAAATCTTTTATTCTATTTTAACACCTTGTACCTTTCTAATCAATGTTCCTTATTGGAGACTTGCTAGTAAATGGGATAATGTAATCTTTAATCACTGACTCTAGAGGACCACCATCATTCTGTGTGTATGTATGTTTGTGCATGTGCATATGTGTATATGTGTGCATTTGTGTTTATGTGTGAATAGGTATGTGTGGGTATGTGGAGATGTGTGTGTGTGGATATATGTGTGTATATATATGTGCATTGTGTACATGTATATGTGTGTGTATGTGTGTGAGTCTACATGTGTACTTTATTTATTTATTTCTCTGGAATCATCATATAAGATAATTCTACCACTTGACTGTTAGGGGAAATGTGTGTGTGAATACCATTATACCTGAATCTCTGCTTCGGAATCTTTAAGTACATACTCCAAATTGGCATTGTGAATCTGATAATTCTGTTTAATTTGTGGATCTCTGTTCTTCTTAAACCTGGGTAACCTTCCCTTGGTGTCTACAGCATGCCATCCTCCTCCATTCATCGTTGAGAGATGCTCAGCTTGTTCCTGTGTGTCTTTGCTGTTGTGAATAATGAGATAAACATAGACTGCCGACATGCACACATGGTGCTGTTTTTATAGAATTCAGGTATAACCCAGAAGAGGGGCCAACTGGCAATTTTATTTTTAGTTTCTATAATGACTATATTAATTTTCATGTCCACCAAACCTCTAGATGTGTGAATTTAAAATTTTTCCTACTTGCTTATGAATATTTGTCGTTTCTTCTCTTTCTTAAAATAGTTATGTTAGCAGATATGAGTTTTTATCTATCAGGTGATTTGCATTGGCCTTCATTAGTGATGTTGAACATACTTTCATCTACCTGGCAGCCATTTTATAGCACCTTCAAGAGAAATATTCATGACCTTTTTCTGTTGCTATGTTTTAGTATATTGTTTTCTGGTTCCTTATATAATTTAGTTTGCAAACATTCTCTCCTTTACACTCTAGTTTGTGTACACTCCTGATTCACTTTGTTGGTCTTTTTACAACTAATACCATAGGAGATTATTATATTTATAACACTGTACTACTTATTTTTAATAAATTGATATAATTTGAAAGAAATCAGTGACTTTACCATTCATGAGAGAAAAATGCAGAACAGGAAAAGTCAATGAATTTCCTTGACTATATGAGGATACTTACAAATTTACACACACTCAGGAAAGGATAAATTATGGATAGGCACGCAAGTTTTTCATAAACTTTTTGCTGCAATGAATGCTTTATGAAAATTTTCCAGGATGAATAATTAAATTTGGTTGTACATACCTGAGTGTATGTGTGTATGTGTGTTTGGAATCATGAATTTATATACTTAAAAAATTAATGTTTTGAAACACTGGCAGAAAAACATAAATAAAACAGAAAATACAGCCAATATAAATAGCCTCAGAAAAGAATAGAAACTAGTAAAAGCAGAGCAATGTAAGAAAGGAAAAGTATCTATGGTAATGACAGTAAATATGCCTTTTCCTCAGAGCACCCACACATGCCCACATGCACCCACACAGAATTGGCTTAAAGCTTATGATCAGGGAAAATGTTATGAAATACATTGCACAGCCCCTCAACTCTCAGACAACTCTTATTAACAGAGCTGTAAATTATCAAAATTCAACTCATTTAAGATTGCAAGACCACATTCAACGGACAGCTGTGGTGTAACACAAACAGGACGACTTATGCATGCTAAAGACAAAATGAAATATTCCTTCAATTGTTCAAAAGTCAGGTTATGCAAATTCCAAACTCCATTTGGGAGCTGAACAAACCCCTCCCTCTGACAGACACATCCCAGCCCATGCACACATGTATGACATGATCAGAAGCACCTCAGGCACACAAGACGGTTGATGGAAATACTGATTGAGTCTTTGTCTTTTTCTCTTAGAACTATTTCTAGTTTTCAAGGCAGAGAGATAAAGATGAATGCTTCTTGTAACTACTTCAGTCATCTTGTGAGGGCTATGTCTGAATCAACTATGCAGAAAACCATCTACTCCCAGCATGCATCTGACCAGAAGAAATTTCTCTACTCTGTGACTGAATATGTTCTTCATAAGCAGAGCTGATTAGATAGATCACGCTTCCTGACATTAGAAAAGGCATTCTGCCCAGTAGACCATGTAAAGAAAAAAAGAGAGAGAGACTATTCCACATGAAGTGTTGATCTAAATAAGTGTCAAAAATTCAATAGAAGTCTTTCTTACCAACAGCAATGGGGACTATAAATAGAATTTTTTTCTCTCTTTTCAGCTCAGGCCAATATTGAAAAGGATAAAAGTAAAATATGATGATTTTCCTCTGCTCTGGCAGCTTCGCAGGCCCGTGACATTGGCACCGGTTCTTGCACTTTATGTACTTATTTTAGAGAAATCTTTATGTTAACCCTGCATGGGAAATGCAGCGTTTGCAGAGCATTGCTTCTCAAACAGATGTGATTTCCATTTCACATCAGAAAATAAGTTCTAGTTCAATCATAAATGTGTGCTGTGATTTCCCACATTCTTTACCTGCTAAGTTATTCTGAATAATATCTACAGTGTTCACTAGATCTAAAAATCAATGTTCCCAACTTGAATGTACTTGCTAAATTTCCTCTTCTCTTGTCAGCACATTACAATGTTATCAATAGCTCAAAAGGTATTATGACATCCTCTTACT
This sequence comes from Dipodomys ordii, assembly GCF_000151885.1. NCBI lineage: Eukaryota > Metazoa > Chordata > Mammalia > Rodentia > Heteromyidae > Dipodomys > Dipodomys ordii. Next base: position 16,649,284 of record NW_012267259.1, on the reverse strand, counting down.
TCTTATTTTTCATTTTCCCCACATTATTACTACATTATTACCACATTATTACTACATTATTGCCATATTATTACTACATTATTACTACATCCTGTGTAATTTTGCCCATTATTGTTTTTTGCTTTCTTTATTGCCAATATACTGGTTGCCAATATATTAATAGTTGGAAACTCTGACAACACACACCTCAGTATGTGTGTGTGCACCACAAAGAGCAAGTTGAAGGTTTTAGTGCTCATCCTAATACTTTAATACATACATCCTTGGTTGTTTCTCTCATATCACTTTTATCACTCTAACCCATCTCGCATAATCTGACTAGATACTTAAAATTGTTTATAAGCCTTGCTTAGGTATCAGCTACGGTGTTCCTAGTGAAATCAGTAACTGAGAAGACTTTAGCTGTTGTCCTGTCTATGTATACTTCCCAAGATGGCGGGTGAGAACAGGAAACAAATTTAGCTTTTAACTCTCGTCTGAATGGCTTCCTCCTATTCAGACTGTTGTCTCTGTATCGCCTCATTTCACATTTGCAAGAAAGCATGCCTAAATCCCTATCATGTTTGTCTCCTGACTGAGTATTTGCTGATAACTTTTCATACAAAGCTATGGGCTTCTTGATATTAAGTATCATATATATATATATATATATATATATATCTCTGTATATATATATATATGTATATATATATATATATACAGATATATATATATATACTGTTGGTTGTGGGGTTTGAACTCTGGGCCTGGGCACTGTACCTAAGCTCTTCAGCTCAAGGCAAGTGCTCTACTACTTGAGCCACAGCACCACATCCGGTTTTCAAGTGGTTTATTGGAGATAAGAGTTTCACAGACTTTCCTGCCTGGGCTGGCTTTGAACCACTATCCTCATATCTCAGCCTCCTGAGTAGCTAGGATTACAGGCGTGAGCCACTAGCACCCGGCTAAGTATCATTTCTTTTTTATATAGCTGCAGTAGTGGCTGTGATGTTTGATCCTTCACATAGCAAGCACGATTGGAGACTGGATTCCCACATGCAGAACTCCCATCTCCTCTTCTGGACTGGATTCCAGATTCAGTGGAAAGTAGGGAATGGAAACAGACCCGAGAAAATAAATGCATGGTCTACTTTCTTCCAGAGGTAGAATCGTTTCTTCTTATATGAGGTTTAAGGTTGTTAACCCTTAAAGTAGATTTTCAGGCTCAAATGGGAACATGACTCTATGGGATATTCCCAGAATGTCAAGGATATCAAACTTAAAACGTTCCTCACGGAAAATCCTCAGTCTCGAAGGATAGTTCCCAAGCTCTTATTACATCTTGGCACATAAAAGATTCACAAGCAGTGAGGAAATGCATTTGAAACTTTCCTGATATGAATGCTGCTGTTCAGTATGGACTCTGACAGAGTTATATTAAGCGCTGTATTGTATTGGCATAATGCAATCATAGGCAGCAACAATTCTAATACAACTTGATGAATGGACATTAGGCTTCCTATATTGCATTAAGAGTATATTTAGGGTGCTATAAAATAAGGATAATCCAGTGTGATGGATGAGTTAGTTTGGTGTCCATGTCCACACTTCTTACATAGAAAGAATTTTTCTCCCTGTATTCACACCAGGGCATGTAGGTTGCATTCAGACACTGTGTGTGTCAAGTGTGGATGACATTCTTGGGTTCATTTTCCCCACTCTGTGGAATCAATATCTGATGGCCTTCAGGGTCGCAGGGGCGTGGCCGGTGCCATCTAAAATGACTTCCTGGGAACACGTCGTAAATGACCATTGTCAAGCCTTGGAATGATTTTTCACCCTTCTTATTTGATTATAATTCTAACAATAGGACATCCATAGTGGGAAGATTCAGAGTCTAAAATAAGAAACAGTAAGTTCTGCTGAGTTCAAATGAACCTCAACACACATAGTGTTTATCTGTTTATCTGTCCAGCACGTCCACACCCGTCCAGCTTGGTCTTTCTATGAAATGTGACACTGCTCTCAGGTGTGTCTGCACATGTGCATGCACTCGCATGCCTTCTGCACCATTTCCAGCACGGTGCCACAGTTCACACTTACGGGCATGTTCACTGACACCCAGTGCCTCACTCCAGACTCACAGACATTACGGAAGATGGGGAGATCTGTGCTGATCATCAGGCCCCAAAAGATTCCTGGGTGAGCCGCGAGCTGCTTCTCCTGCATCAGGTAGAGAAAAATCTCCACCCCAAGAAAGATGCTCTTGGAAGCCACAGGGTTCACTGGAGGTTTTATGAGACCTAGACATCACTTCGGCTGTTACCATGATGGCAGCATTTAACTATTAGTAATATGAATATGACTAATCACGAATCACTAATTACCAATCACTAATCACTCTGCAAATATGGCTACATAATCAGTAACATCACACCCTCACCTAACCTGAAGTGCCAGAAATGATCAAATTGACTTCTTTGGGTTCATAGGGAAGGTGAAATTTCAGCTCAAATGACAACATGGCAATATGGCTATCTCTTTAGTTTGCATTCTGCGCGACACTCTGGGTATTGTTTCCTAGATCCTCATAGTACAGGAAATAATTTATCAATACACAAACTGCAATGTTTATTTCTTTTCTTTTGCAATTCAGGCTTAAAAACCAAGGGCCCAGATGATTAGCTATGAAGTCATATGATTTTGGATTCTGAAGTCTCAGAGCCTAGAATAAACACCCTCTCCTAATCCTCCTCACTCAGTTCACAAAGTGAATTGGTTATAATAAATAGCTAATGAATGTTCTTATGTGTACAGACACATTGCTAATCGACTTCAGTGAATTGCCATTATCCCTAATCACATGAATAAACATCGGAGTCCGAGGTCTGGAGCACTCTCCAAGGTAAAGACCAAGAGAGCTCCTCTTCCAATGCCCACAGAGGCTGGAAGTAAAGGTGTGCTGTGCTGGCTCCCAGACCTGAAAAGTAAAAGCAGATGGATTTGCCTTCTACTGAAGTTTATGTCCATCTATTTATGGAGAGCATAATTAGATTTTTTTTAATTATCCTTTCTCTGAGAGGAGAAAATTATTAAAAGTCACAAAAATAAAGATATGATTACTGAAATGTAATCATATCTAGAGAACATTGTATTATTTTGTCTATCTGATGTAACACACTATTGAGTAGCCAATGAGAATTAAGAACACTACAAATTGTTTTTATGTGTATGGACATACGCCACTAGCACTGGTGACTCACACTTTTAATCCTGGTTACTCAGGAGGCTAAGATCTGAGGGTAGCAGTCTGAAGCCAGCCCAGGCAGAAAAGTCTGTGATATTGTTATGTCTAATTGTTAATTGCAGATAAGGCTGAAGGCTAGAATAGAGCAATGGCTCAAGTGGTAGAGCACTAGCCTTGAGATAAAAAGTTCAAAGACATGCCAGGCACCAGTGGCTCACACCTGTAATCCCAGCTACTCAGGAGGCCGGGATCTGAGGTGGGGTTCAATGCCATCCTGGGTAGGAAAGTTGGTGAGACTCTATCTCCAATAAACTACTCAGATAAAGCTGGGAGTGGTGCTGTGGCTCAAGTGGTAGAGCGCTCGCTTTGAGTGAAGAGTTCAAGGACAGCACCCAGGTCCAGAGTTCAAGCCCCAAGACAGACCAAAATAAATAAATAAATAAAGTCCCAGGACCAGAACAACAATAAAACCTGCCAATTGATCACTGACAAGAATCGCTGGGGTAAAATGATAAAATTTCAGGTTATCTGAAAAATATGTATTCATATGTATAGTTGTATGAATGTACAAAATATATTAGCTTTGAAGATGTCTTTGAGGAGGTCTAAAAATAAAACTGGGAGAGAAAACTATTTTAGATCAAAATAATCTATCTTCCATGTGAATAATACAAGAATAATCCTACTTAATCAGTCTTCATTTTCATATCATTGCTTCTTACAAAATACAATAGATTTGCATTTCTTTGTGTTTGTATATTTAAATTAATTTATTTGTAGTTCAAACATTATTATTAGAATTATTAACTTCATTTCATCTACCCATTCAATGAGACAGTGGTCCTATAAGTAGTATTTCTCTCTCTCTCTCTTTCTCCCTTTTTCCCTTTTTTCTTTTTCTTTCTTTCTTTCTTTTCTTTCTTTCTGTCTTTCCTTCTTTTTTTCTTTCTTTTTCCTTCCTTCCTTCCTTCCTCCCTTCCTTCCTTCTTTCCTTTCCTCCTTCCCTCCCTCCTTTCCTCCCTCCCTCCCTCCCCCCCTCTTTCTGTTATAAGGCTTGAGTTCTGAGCTTGGGCTCTGTCCCTAAGCTCCTTTTGCTAACATTTTGAGCCATAGCACCATTCTGGTTTTCAGGTGATTTTGGAGATAAGAGTCTGACAGATTTTCTGCCCAGGCTGGCTTTGAACTCAAACTCAGCTTCCTGAGTAGCTAAGATTACAGGTATGAGCCACCTGCACTTAGCTTTGTAATTAGTATTTCTGTTGAGCAGAAATCACTAATATTTTAGAAATAAGGCAAATCAATAAGTTTCCTTCCAAGTATCTTGTAGCATAAAATCGATTTTAAAAGTACAATGTGTGCTTGCTTAGCATAAGCGAGGCCCTGTGTTTTATCCTCCTCATTGCCAATAAAAATATTGTTGAAGTCTGAAACTGTCAACTCCATGGCACATGGCAGAGTTGGCTGACAAGGGAACCAGAAGGGAAGGCAGCAAAGACATCTTTCCCACATGCACAGTTGGTTAAACTTGTTATGAGATCATAAAATATTTGGACCTTTTTTCCCATTTACAGCTTGATTACCAATACTGAGTTTAAGGATACAATTCATAAATGGAGATAAATAGCAGAATCCTGAGATCAAGTGGGTATTTTTTGGCTACGCTTTGAAGCTTTTAATAAGGTTTAAAATGAACATCTGATTTCTCTAAATACAACATGGCAAAGAAGTGGAAGGATGAGCATTTTTGTCTTTCATCTTCTTTGCTAGATATCTGAAACTAGCCAAGAATAGATGCAAATGTGGGCCAAGACTTCCCTCCTTCAGACTATCATATTAGTCATGAAATAATTAAACTGAATGTCCAGAGCATGAAGAAACACAGAATCTGGCAAGGATGCTACATTTCAAGAATTATAATAGCAAACATCCAAACTGAATATGCAGTTTTATTTTGGATTTGCTTGCTGGTAATTGACTCAAAGTAAATAAAACAGAGATTTCTTAGATTTCATGGGGAGAAACCCTAAGTCAATCTGGAGACAAATCCTAAGTGGATAGAAATTCCCTGACTAGGGTGCTGTGGTGCGGGAGGACAGGATGCTACAGCTGGTGTCTGGCTGGGTTCTCACCCACCCAGAGAGCTCCCGCTGCGTGCACAAGTAAACTCACCACTTCCTAAGGAAAGATGGAAATTAGAGCTCGATTTTTATAGAACACATGTATTAACATGTAAGAAAATTGACAGGTAAACAACAGAACACACTGTAATCTTTATCAGATTGACTTTATTTTGACAAAGGTTAAATAGTATAAAAGAACATTCTTTAATGTACCACTAAAACACTAATGACAGTGAAAGATGAAAGAACTTCAGAGGCCTCTAGCATATATGATGTAATAGGATATATATATATACATATATATATATATATATACACACGTGTGTGTATACACACACACACACACACACACACACACACACACACATATGGAAAGCAAGGAGGACCAGTCAATAAGTCCAATGGCTAAAATCAGTAACTACTTTGCACATTCTAGCAATGATATTCTAACTTGACTAAATTGCTTCTTTAATTTGGAAGATATGACATTCAGTGTCGACATGAAATCTTCCATGCAGAGTTACTCAACCATTCTTCTATCTTATGAATGATATGAAGCCATGATGATCAGACAGATGTGGGACTTGTACTATGAACATGAAGGTATTTCTCAGATATCTGCTAAATAATTATCAAGAAGTTTATCTTGCTTGATAGTAAATAGCCAATGTCAAATCTTTTACCAGGTTGTGCTTTGTATAACTGAAAGGATCTCTGTATTTGCATGTTTCCTCCAGGGGGATGCTGGGTTTGTTGAATTCTTTTTTTAAAAAAAATTGATTTAACACAAATAAAATAAAATTTAAAAAATTGATTTAATTGTTTTAAATACATTTAATTGTTATTGTAGAGGTGATGAACAGAGGGGCTACAGTTATATAAGTCAGATAACGAGTACATTTCTTTTTGAGCCATTTCTCCCCTTCCTTCCTTGTCTTCCATTCTTTCCCTCCCATAACTACCCTCAAGTTGTATAGTTCATTTTCCACATGGTGTCTAGTGAGTACCACTACTATATTTATTCACCCTTTGTCCAACCATTTCTGTGTCTGCTACCCTCCCAAAGACAGATAAACGAACAAACAAGGAAAAATGAAAAGATCACAAAAACAGTAACAACAGCAATGAAAATCTCTTATTTCCATTTCTTATTTCCATTTCCATTCCATATATTACTTTACATGATCATATTCACATAGGTATTGAGCTTTTGTGATCTGCTCCTATGAATATCTTCCTTTGATCTCACCGTGTGTCTGTTTAGAGACCTGTATAATTTACCATGTCCCAGTGTATGATTTTTAACCATCCAGTGGGTTTACTTGTGGATTTATAGGCACATTTTAGTTACCACAAATAAAATCTATGTTTTTTTGTCTCTGACTTAGTTCAGTTAATATAATTTTTTCCAACTTTTTTCATTTCCTTATGCATGGTACAATACCATTCTTTCTGATAGAAGTGCAGAATTTCATTGTGTACATATACACATTTTCTTGATCCACTCACCAATGGTAGAGGATCTGGGTTGATTCCGTATCTCGGAATGGTAAGCAGTGCTGTGATGGACATGGTTGTGCCAGTCGCTTTAGTGTAATGTTGAATTACATTTGTTGTCTTGGGAAGGACTTGTTAGAGGGGCATGCTGTTGCATTTAAAGGAATGGAATTCTATAACAATGTAGTTTACCCCTCGTTTCTTGTGTCACCAACCACAACGGATTCCTTCTACAGAATGTGTATTCTAGCCCAGTGATAGTAATACTTTCTTATATTGGAAATTGTCTTTTTCTGGAGTTTTGGATTTTCAAATTACGAAATTTGACAGTTTAAACTTTCAAACTTGTAATGTGGGGGATTTTAGGCTTTGCAATTTCATCTTTCAACATCATGGAGGAGAATATATTGCATGTTGTCTCTCTGCGGGTTATGGAGGGTGCCTGTATGGTTCACAGCCAATAGCAGCCATTGGTAGACTAGTTCTATCACTGTCAGGCACAGTGGTAGCTGAATAACTAGCAGAGGCTCAGCTACACGTCTCTAGAGCTCACTTTTTGGCATTCACGTGTTCACTTTCCAATGCCAGCATGCATGTTATCAAATTAGATTTAACGGGTATTCTCCTAGGATCCTGGGCCTATGTACTATCATGCTTTTCCTCAGTGCTAAGAGATCCATCATTTCACTTGTCAAGTGTATTCCTTCTACAGTTCTTCCTCCAGAACACGACACATACTTACTAGCATATCTTGATTGTTTGTTTGCTTTTGCTTATACAACCTACTTCTTTATGGTATAAAGTTTATGATTTTTGGAAACATTTATGAACATCACCAACTTATATGATCCAATATATTATTTTAACTGTGTTATCTGAATTATTAGCTGAGGAAGCATTTAAAATATTATTTGATTTGGATATATTGTAGGATTTAAAATTACATATTTCATATTAAATACTATAAAGAAAGATAATAGGAAAATTTAATTTTAGAATATTATTAAACAGATAGAAAATGTAAAATTGGTTTTCTGTTATTGTTATCTGTGCTTTGTTATTAAATCTGAAAAATAATCTTTTTATAATTTAATCAGATACTCTGATGATCTGCAAAATCTAATAAATTGAAACTACATTTGATAGGCTATAGGCTTTATAGATCATCTGATTATTAATAACAGAATAAAAAGCTAGAATTAAGTTATTGCTTTGTGTACAATAATATAGATTAAAATAGGAGATATGTGAATAAAACTAATATAGAATATTTATAAATACAGGTGATTATTTCATTTTTCTCTACTTGTTTAAAATGGTTTTCAGAAACAAAATTGGTTTTGGCATTTGTATTCAGCGTTATTGGCATTAAGTCATGGAATAACATGGCCTTAAAAGATGAATTGCAAGCAGTTTTTCTGCTCTGTTTATTGATTATCCTTCAGCTCATAAAGAGCTTGTAAGGTTAAAAAGCATTAAAAGATTTATTACCCATATTGATCTAGTTGTTGGGGTTTTTTTTTGCAATTTTGAAAGCACATATAAATCTAGTTCAAGAAAAATATAGAGTAAACATTACTGTTTAAATACCAGAATTTAATAAATTTAGGGATGTCTTCTTTGTGTAATGCAATCTATGATTTGTCTACTTGTTACCTGTATGGATTAATACTTATCTCATTATCCAGAGTTGCTACCCATTTGGTGTAATTTTATTGATTTAACTAAGCCTAAATAAATCTTAACTTCAATGTATGGTTGTTTTTATTATAGTTTTTTTCTTAACTGAATCTAAGTTTGCTAAATTCTGGTAAGGTAAATTTTTAGAAAATGAAGGAATGCAATCTCTCTCTCTACTTGAAGCATTAAATTATGCACTACACTTATTTCCATTGTTTCTATTTTTCTACATTCTCTGTAGAGAGAAATCACATACATGACTTTTTAAAACATATATTATATGGAGCTATACATATCACATATGTATATCACATATATTTTTAACCATATAATTTGTATACATGCACAGATGTGAACACTGAAAATACATTTTGTGCATAAAATGAATGATGCCATATGATCTCAATATTTTTTAGAATGTTATTTTTAAGGTGATGTACAGAGGAGTTACGGTTACACAAATAAGGTAGTAATTATATTTCTTGTCTAACTTGTTACATCCTCCCTCATTTTCCTCCCTCTTTTCCCTCTCCTATCTGCCCACCAAGTTGTACAGATCATTTCCCACATACTGTCTGGTGAGTATCGCTGTGGATTGGTTCCCCCTTGTCCTTTGTCTCACCATTGTTGTTCTCCTTCCCTTCCCTAGTGCAGATAAATGCATACACAATACCAGGGTGCCAAATCCAATGCAGTGACAACAGGGGATAAACCAGAAGGGGAAAACACAAAAGAAAAAAAAATCACATAGTACATTGAGAACAACAAAGAAAAACCTCTTGTGTTCATGTCTTGGAGTTCATTTCATTTAGCATCATCTTGTATAGTCATATGTACATAGCTAGTGAGCTATTCTGCTCATCTACCAAGAATATTCTAAACACATACTAAATATTACAAATAAGGGAAACCATGGTACCTATGTTTCTTTGAGTCTGGCTTATTTCATTTAACATGATTTTTTTCCAAGTCCTTCTATTTCCTTACAAATGGGACGGTGTCATTCTTTCTGATAGAAGCATAGAATTTCATTAAATATATATATATATATATGTATACATAACACACACACATATAGATAGATAGATAGATAGATAGATAGATAGATAGATAGATAGATAGATAGATAGATAGATAGATAGATAGACAGATAGATACTAGAGTTTCATGTAGTTTCATATAGTTTCATCTACTGAGGGGCATCTGGGTGGGTTCCATGTCTTAGCTATGGTTTAAAAAATGTTGTGATAAACATAGCTGTGCTGGTAGCTTTAGCGTGGCCTTGCATTAAACTGCAGAGCTTCTGCATGGCAAAGGACATAGCTAGCAAGATCAGTAGAAAGCCCACAAACTGGGAGAAGATCTTCACTAGCCATACAACAGACAAGGGTCTCATATCTAAAATATACTTAGAACTCAAAAACTTAAATCCCCCAAAACAAATTCTCAAAGAAACAACTGCACCATTAGTAAATGGGCTAAAGACTTATCTGAAGAAGAAATAAGAATAGCCAATAGATACATGAAGAGATACTCAACTTTTCTGGCCATAAAATAAATGCAAATCAAAACAGTGGAAAACAAAGGAGGAAGTAACAATGCTCACTAAGAAATGTACTCATTACCCTACTCATATAACTATAATCCCTCTGTACATTATTTCTAATATAGGTATATAATATAAAAAACAACAGTGAAATTTCACCTCACCCCAGCTAGAATGGCTATAATCCAGAAATCAAATAACAACAGATGCTGGAGGAGATGTGGCCAAAAGGGAACCCTACTGCATTGTTGATGGGAGTATAAAGTTGTTCAGCCACTCTGGAAAGCAGTATGGAGGTTCCTCAAAAGACTCCACATAGAACTCCCCTATGACCCAGCAATCCCACTTCTGGGCATTTACCCAAACATCTCAACGTTTGAGAAGAGCTTTTGGAGCTGGTATTGTTCATTGATATAAACCACTCTTGAAAACACAAACATCACATGCATGTCCCTCATATGCAGAAGGTACACATCAAACAAGTGTCTGGAATGTAGGTGAAGAGCTCCTATGTGGAAGAACAGCAATAGAAGGGATTGTTGATAGGCTGAATAGATTGAAGCACATTATATGCCTGTATGAAATAGCATAATGTGGCCAATTAAAATGATAGCAGATAATTTAAAATGGAGAAGGATAAGTAAGGTGAGTTTGACCAATGAATATTTTATGCATACATGATAGGTCACAATTGAACAGCCATGTACAATTAATGTATGGTGATAAAATAAATGGATAAATAATCTATCTCTGAAATAATCTTATTCTCTACAAATTCTAGAGATTAAATTTTAAACAGCAAACAATTATAAAATGACATCTTACATCAAGATATATAAGAGGAAATAAATATAAGAGGAAATAGATTGTTTATATGTATAAATTGTTTATATCTGTATACACCTATTTATGTATACAAAATATATACAAATATATTCAAAATATACAACATCGCACCTTCTTGAAGTCTTTTTGGAAAATAAGAGACTGATCAAATCAGTCCTGGCCACCCCTGGTCCCTAGCTTTGTCATGTCATTATTTCTTTGCATGTTTTTTTGTCATGTCATCTTTGCATCTTCTATTTTCCAGCTCTATAACAGTTGTTCGGATTCTTATCTTGTATAGTCAACACCCCAGGCTTCATCAGCTGAGGCCATTTTGGAATAATTACTTTTCTGTCTGAGTACTGTCAGGGAATACTCTGAGAAGAACAGCAGCAGAGGCCGCAGTTCTGAGTCATCTGAATGCTGGCATAATTACTGGCTTGATTAGCTGCATGAGTCCAGGAAAACTAAAAGCACTACAAGCTGATTGTTGGCATTTAAATGACAATTTTGTAGTATCTGTCTCACCCACAGAACAATCTAGAGTTAATGAATTTCAGAAAATGTTTATGATATTGAAGCATACATAAATACAACTATCCATATATGGAATATATATATAGTAATGTATATAGAAAAATACAGGCTGGATATGAAAAATAAAGGCTGTTATTTTAAATTAGAAAGAATCTATGGTCTATGAAACATACACCTATATGTGCATGCATAATGAAATAATGGAATATATTGGCATCGAAAGGGAAAATAAATTTTGTGGTATCTTATAAACAAATTGCATAATAATACCATATATTCATTGCAAATGAAAAAATATCAAATTATTTACAATTATAAAAACCATGTACAGTGTTGGGATAATGTATTAAGTGTAATGATCAAGTATTTCACCAGTTTTTACACCAATTATCATTAGTTTACTTACTTTTCTTTTACTGTAATGATTTTGCTATTTTTTTATTTCTTCCTTTAAAAAATAGTATTAGGGCTGGGTACTGGTGGCTCACGCCTGTAATCCTAGCTACTCAGGAGGCTGAGATCTGAGGATCAGGGTTCAAAGCCAGCCCAGGCAGGAAAGACTGTGAGATTCTTATCTCTAATAAACTATCAGAAAAAAAAAAACAACAACCAGAAGTGGCACTGTAGCTCAAGTGGTAGGCTCTAGCCTTGAGCTGAAGCGCTGAGGGACAGTGCCCAGGCCCAGAGTTTAAGCCCCACAACCCACCAAAAAAAAAAAAAAAGGTAACAACTCTTTCATACTCAGTACATACTTCAATTTTAATTTGTAATATTTTTTATATTTAATTATTTTCAAATTCGATTTTTTTATATCTTTAAGTAGTTGTACAAAGGAGGTGCCATTTAATAAGGCAGTTTATGAATACAACAACTATTACAGATACATTTTGTTCACAAATTCAGTGTATTTAAGAATATCTCTCCAGCCAGGTGTGGTAATACATGCCTGTAATCCCAGCTATTGCAGAGAGGGACAAGCAGATCCCATGTCTGAGTCAGTCAGGGAAAACTTACCGAGAACCTGTCTCAAAAAGGAAGGAGAAGCCAAGTCTTGGGGAAGCCCTCTCAGGCATGTTCATAAAAGCACCATCCTTACGGAGCCATGCTGTTTGGTTTCTCCCGCTGACTTTTCTTTGGACTGAGAAGCTGAGTGTCATTCCCCACGTGTCCAGTTCTGGATGGCTTCAGAGCTGTCTGTCTGTCTAGGGGTTGGTGGGTTTACTTGCATTAGTGAGCCTCAGCGCAGGAATCACTCTTTCCTTTCCCCAGAACAGACTCCCAGACCTTCACCCTGGCCCGCCAGCCAGGTGGCACCTTCACTGAATCACAGGGCATCTCTCGGGAGCATGTGACCCCAGCACTGCTGGAGGGGAGAATGTTGTGCAAAGAACCTGTGTTTGCACTTTAGCTCTCACACTTGCCACAAAGGTAGATCTGCACTGGGTATTTCAAATTCCAAGAATTCATTCTCTCATCGGTGAAATAATAACTACACCCCTTCGTGGATAGCTTGCGATAATTAATTAATCATTACCTAATTAATCACTAGGTAATAATCATGCCTTTAGAATAGCAATCTCTTATCAAATATGAGCTGCTGCTGATGATTGTTACTAAAAGATGTTCACATGAATTTGCTGATGCTGACTTTAAATAACGAACATAGCATAAACGTGCATATTACCTTTAGAGTGTAAAATATGGAATAGAAAAGAAAGACGCAAATCACATACAACTGTTGCATTTTCTCCCTTATGCTAATGTTTAGACATTGTTTGAATATATCTTGATCTACATGTAACTATATATACATAAACACACACCCCATATGTGTGTATACACACACACACACATATATATGTGTGTGTATATATATATATATATATATATATATATCCAGATTGAGTGAAATGCTGACCAAAGGCTATTACTGCTCCTTAATTCTGCTCAATAGACATGCAGAAAATACCTATAGTCTATTATATGGCTTTATTTAAATTAATTACACATACTTAGCAAGCTTTGTTTTATTTTGTTTCTTTGGAATATCACTTATATAAAATATATATCCATATATACTATGTATACAGTTATATTTACAGCTGTGCATATATGCATACATGGCCAAGATGAGAAGTTTAATAAGAAAATATTTGTGTGTATGTGTTCATTTGCCTGAGCCAATGTACCAGTTTATCTCGAAATTTACAGCACTGACCAGGCTAGCTCAAGCTTGTGACCCAACCTACTCCAGCCTCCTGGAAGAAGCATTACAGGTGTTTCAACAGTCAACAGAAAAATTGAACATTTCCATTGATAACTTAGTTGTTTTTATATCACATTCTGTAAGAAATGAGGCAAAAGCAAATCTGATAATTGCAAAGCAAACTGTTCATACTCATCTAAGTCAACAAAAGAAACAAAAATATTTCCAACTTGATTTTTCAATAAATATATCCTGCAAAGAAAATTGGAGTTTGCTAACGAGAAATCAAAACATCACAGGTGACTGGATTACAAATCAAAGTACTCATTTTTCCAGTCAGAAGCCAACACATATGAAAAGAAACAACAGCATTTTTTTATTTTAAAAATACTATACTGTAAACAATGATTCTATTTTTACCTCTGAAAATAATCTCTCCAACTGTGACATTTTCTACATTTTTTAAAAGGTCAGATAAATATCAATTCATGTCTCACAACTCACTTCAGACTACTAATTGTTGACAGAAATTTTCATTAATTTCTCCTCACTACTACTCAGTTTTTAAAACTAAATATTTACTAAAATGTGTCATCTGGACTACACACTAAGTTTGAGTTTCCTTCCTTATTTTCTCACTTTCTTTTTTCTTCCTTTCCTTTCCTGCTCTGTTCTTTCTTTCCGTTCCTTGACTTCTTTCCTTCTTTCTTTCCTTCAGTCCTTCCTTTGTTTCTCCTCTTCCATTCCCTCTCCCACTCTTTCTTTTCTTTTTTCTTTCTCTCTCCTCCCCCCTCCCTCCCTTCCTCCCTCTCTCTCCCTCTTTCCCTCCTTCCCTTCCTTCCTCTCTTCCTTCCTTCCTTCTTTCCTTCCTTCCTTCCTTCCTTCTTTCCTTCCTTCTTCCTTCCTTTCTCTTTTTATGTGATACCAGGGTTTCACTTCCAAACCTTTCACACTGTCTTAGCTTTGAACCACACTTCATCCCAGATTTTAGCTGGTTAGCCAACTTCCTTCTCAGACTGGCTATGAAGCAAGACCCCTCAGGCATCGTTTGTTTCTTATTCGTCTTCTTGTGTGTGATATGACCTCAGGAAACATAGTTTTTACTGCCAGTCTTTCCGCTCCTAAAATACTTAAATTTGTAAATAACCTGATGAATGAGGGCAATAATACTGTACTTAATACAGTACTGTAATACAGGATTACATACTACTTTTGTTTATTCCTATCACCTCCCATTTACATGTCTTGTGTATTGGTACTGGGTCTAAATTTGTCCTGTTGGGTTATTTTTAAATTAGCTATGCTTGCTAAATCTCAAGGAGCAGTTCTCTTCTTCGCCCTGAACCCTAGGTAGATAACTTTATTCCTAATTCCCTAAGAAGACCCAGACAATTAAATGTGTGTTTGCTTTTGCTTGTTTTGCATATATGTTTGTTTAATTCATCTGAGGAATTCTTGTTGCTGGGCCTTGAATTCAGAGCATAGGCTCTGTTCTTGTCATCTTACTCAAGGCCATCACTCTACCATTTCAGCCACAGTTGCACTACCAGCATTTTGCTGGGCAAGCTGAGGCAGGAGTCTCCCAGACTTCCATGGCTCACAGATTGGAACCCTGACCCTGATATAGCAGCTTCCTGAGTAGCTAGGATTACCAGTATGAGCCTCTGGCACGCAGAAAACCATCATGTCTGTGTTACCTTTTATTTTTGATCAGTATATGTGTATTTAACCAAAGTAGCTGCACAAATTCATCTCTAGGCAACTTAATTTACTAAACATTCTTAACATGAATAACATTCTTTGATCTAGGATCCTAATCTCTTATCATCTCTTTTAGCAAGCTTATTTTGAGTTTCCTACCAGAAAATGTAAGGCAGTAGAGATCACGATGATGAAGGAGTTAAACAAGCTCAGAAGAAAAAAGATCACATTCATGCTCGGTGCATCGCCTAAACCTAAATAATAATAATAATGATAATGATAATAATAATGATAATATAATATTCAAAGTGGGGGCTGAGGGGAATCATAGGAATGGGAATGAGAATAGGAAATAGGGCTAAGGTTGAATGTGCTTAAAGTAAATTACATATGTGCATAAAAATTGTGAAATGAAACACGCTAAAATCTACTAAAAGGAAAGCAGAGACAGTAGAAGTGAAAAAACAGGAACATGGGAGATAAATTTGCTGTATGTATGAACTGCTACAATGTAACCATTTCATGTCATGTATTTATGTAAATAGAAATAGAGACTCTGGAATTTTCCATATTTATTGCATATTCTTAGACTTATTTAGTACCACTAGAACCCTGAGTATCTATATATTCATGTGTGTGTGCAGCTGTGTGTAAGATATCCAATTTACTTACAGAATTTGACACTTTATAACTCATAAAGTAATGTCTTTAAACCTTATTCAAATGACTTATTCAAATAAAGTTCTTGAACAATTAAATAGGAACTTCTCTACATGCTGCTGTGTTTGTCACTGTATTTCTGTAATGCTCAAGAACAGACTATGTGTCCATTAGCCACTTGCTTCAAGATATAAAAAGAAAGCATGTATGTTTCCTTATTCCTATTAAATTTAAACATTTTATAAGCACTAACTGCATGCAATTTTCTGATAGATAAAATATATCTAAAATGTCATAACTGAGAGTGGACGTGCTTTGAACAGTACCATGAAATTTATTTAAATAGATGTGACATTCACCTGTTCAGTATATTAATAAGAGTAATTTAAATTTAATTCTTTTCACACAAAAAATCATAATATATGTATGGTTAAAAGAAAACAAACCAAAATGCTGAAGATATATAAGAATGATTTTTTATTTTGGTCCGTCGCGGGGCTTGAACTCTGGGCTAACATTGCATGACAAGTCATTATACTGGGAGCACATTAGAATGCAAAGGCAAGAGTGTACTTTCTTCCCAAAGTCAGAGAAGAGAAACACAGTTGTATCTCAGAACTGTTCTCTGAGTCACTCAGTAAGTCTCCTCACAATGCATGGAAATTCTACACTACTTCCAGTGCATACATGAGACTGCACATTTAAATTCTTATTTGTCTTACAATAAAAAGTGCACACTATAATTCACACAAAGAAGTTACCTTGGTCTTTCAGCAACTCCAATGCAACCATTTTAAGAAGCCTCGGTCTTTTCTATATAAAGCATTTCTTCTCTAAAATAAGCAGTAAGTTCAAAATACACATTCCTTTTATTAAATTGTCGCTATGTGCACCTATACAGATAACATAGTTACATTTGCTTTAAAATATTATTTGATTAATTAATACAGACAGAGACACCAATGGTCTGCAATCTAGCACCCAGACAGCGCCCAGGCCCTGAGTTCAAGCCCC
The DNA here is from genome assembly GCF_000151885.1 of Dipodomys ordii. Taxonomy (NCBI): domain Eukaryota; kingdom Metazoa; phylum Chordata; class Mammalia; order Rodentia; family Heteromyidae; genus Dipodomys; species Dipodomys ordii. The sequence continues at coordinate 16,632,272 of NW_012267259.1, read as the reverse complement.
AGGACTGCCACCTCTCCTGAAAAAGCTTCTTATTACTCAGATTAAATAGGAAAATTATAATCTTACCCTGAAAGAACATAATTAGTTATCATTAAACATCTGTTTGCTCCTTCTTCTAGGAACATGTCAGATTGGGTGGAGTTCCATTACTTAAAACTGCCTATTAATTTGTTTTTACTTTAAATGTTAAAACAAATTCTCTCATATGCATACAGCTTGGCATATTTAATACCTTACTGAGTATTAAGTAATTTTGTTCTTTAGGAAGTAGGGAAACTATTGAATAAATATAAATGGTTTTCTTAATTTTTTTATTGTAAAGATACTGTACAGTGGGGTTGCAATTATATGAGCAAGGTAAATGGTTTTAAATATTTAGAAAATCATTTATTTTATATCAATTGTTAATTTTTGTGACTATTTTTCCAAGGTATATTTACTTGGTTCTATTGTTCTAATGTTCAGACTTTGTTCAAACAAAAAAGTATATCCTTATTAATACAACACAAACTTATTGGTACAAATGACAAATTTATCAAATAGATTATAGATTAGAGTTCTTGTTCTTTCCTTCACCACATAAATGTGTTGAAATTTGTTTTACTTTTGAGAGAAAGTTGTTAGGGTGTTTGAAATGTATAAGCCAACCTTGTGAATCATCTATTTCTGTCTATGCAAACATGTTTTGTTATTGAATACCATTTATTAGTGAGAAATAACATGAAATTGTTGAAAAACTATTGGTCTGAAATTTTCCTTTGCCAGATTTGAAATTCTTCGAAGTCTTTATACACATACCTTGAAATGTTCTAAGTTTCTTGAGTTTATATATTCCAGGAAGGAATTTAATTTCTGAAATAAAAGCCAATGATGAACACGCACAGAAAAGAATGAGTCAGGGCTGGGAAGGTGGCTCAGTGGTCGAGCGCTTGCCTTGCATGCCTGAGGCCCTGGGTTCGATTCCTCAGCACCACATAAGAAAAAAGCTGGAAGTGGGCTGTGGTTCAAGTGGTAGAGTTCTAACCTAGAGCTGAGGGACAGCGCCCAGGCCCAGAGTTCAGGCCCCAGGACCCCCCCCCAAAAAAAAGAATGAGTCATTTTTACTGCATAGGTAGGAAATACTCTATTTGGTATTTCTGGTGATTTACAATATTACTATGAAATGAGAACTATTTTGCCTTTTTATAACCATCATTGGACTTCTAAAGTTATTGAGAAATGGTCTGGGACAATTTTTATACTCATTCACATGCTAGTGATGGTTGGTGAAATGGACTAACATGTTCCTAAGAACAAAAATGGGGCATTGCCACAAATGGTTTGCGCACGTGGTCTCTCGCCCGTCTTTCTACTTTGTGTTCCTATTCGGATGTCGCTTGAGGAAACGGACCTACAGTCTAAAATCCCTATTGTTCACCTGCTTCATATTCTCATTCCTCTTGCTGTCCTGAGGCCTGTGCATGCGTGCAGAGCACAGGTAACGCTAACATTGGCTTCCGCACACGCCGCCGCCCCTGCCAGAACTCAAATCCTCTGCCCGCAGGCAGTGGCATCTGCTCTCCTTTCCTGTAATATCCTGGAATGAATCTAGGCTATGCTCATTCTCCAGATGTGTTTTGCAAAGTAAATCAATGAATTCTTTGGTGCTGTGATTGTCATACCATCCAGGATAGTCTTTCAGTTGTTAGTGTAACCTCCTCTCCATGTCCGAAGTTGTGGCTTTCTGTTGCATATTCTACTTGCTTTTTAAAACAAATGATTGTTTGTAGTCACTGGATTTTACCACTTAACTTTCTATGGCTTCTTCCTGGTCATGTGTATTTCAGTTCTTACCTCTTTCTGAAGGCATAGGATGTTTGACTCACGATGTTGTACACACACTCATATCATATATATTATATAACGTATAGAATAATATATATATTGAACACTTGTGTGGTGAAAGTAGACACCGTTGGGAAGAGGTTCTTAAAGAAGTTGGATGTTTACTCTATCCTCTTCCCCTCTCTCTTCTATACTCATGAAAAAAATTTCCTTGAGGACTTAATTGGAATTCAGCGTTGCACTAGACATGTGGCATATTAGATACTGAACACAGAGAGAATTTCAGAGGGCCATGCTGAAGGCTTCAGACAGGACACTGTATTAATCCATTCATATTAATTAGGGAAACCTCTAACCGTTTAAATGTGCCTCCTCTTCATCCACTTCCACCACTCCACCTCTGCACAGTCATGCTTTCATTCTGACCCTGCTCTCAGCACAGAGAATTCCTCATGCTCTAGTCCTGCCTGTCTCCCGTTTGTGTCGCGCCAGTCACTGTTGTATCTGTCTGAAACAGAGAACCACCTAAACTGCTAGTGGCAAACTGCTTTAGTTATTTCCATCATTCTGAAGCCAAACCAAACCAAACATTTCAGGTTTTAAGCTTCCTGGCATGAAACAACTGAAAGTGTGTGGCTCCTTTTACAAGCCTTTAGCCTAGCAGACTGATGGAGCACAGGGATGGCACCTTGTTCTGTCTACTTGAATGTCTTGTTCCTTCTTGGGGGCTAGTGGAGCAGAACTCTCTTTGCATGGCTCTGTGCCCTTATCTGCATCTCAGGAGGAGGCTCAAGTGAGTGAGAGATGTGTGTCCTTATACTGGAAATTTCTCACTGATTTGTCATTCACAGCAAACCTGGACAGCCCCATTAATTTAATTTACCTTGAAATAGTGAGTGTGTTCATTAATATAATTTTCAGTATTAATTATAGGGCAAGGGAAATGATCAGCCACATTCATTTATTTTTTACCACCATGTGTATTTTCTCCTGTCACAATTATTGCTCACATAGTATTGTTTTATCACCTGCATATTAATATTATTTTATGACAGGGAAGAATGGTATTTCAAGTTATTCCCTTTAAGCATATCCTAAATTCTTTTGAGATCTAGACCATTTCAACCATTTTAGCTCTACATCTCTAAGAATATATTTATACTGCTAACACTAAATATTTCATCCCTGGAAAAACAGAAAATGGAAAGTACAAAATTCATGCTTCCCTTGTCTATAAACAAGAAATCAATTTCAAGAAAACTTTGACATCTTTATTCACTATTTTTTCTTAAACATTTGTCAGAGTTCAATGTTTTACAGTCCCCTTTGTTCCTGAGAAACCAAATGTTCTACACTAAATGGATTATTTTATGGCTTCAGATTATTTAAAGGACAAATTGCTCAATTAAAAACATACATCTCCATCTTATTATATAAAATATCACTAGCTGTTAAATAATTTTAAATACTCAAATTGTACCATTTTTTTTACTCTAATTTAGAATAACAGTGAAGTTCTGAGGTGGAAAGTTTCATCTTGGAATTTATGAGTAGTGAACTGCTACTTTTCCACTTGAAATATGCTGCCATTTAACATTTCAAAGAATATTCTTCAATGCTAAATGTGGAGACATTGCTTTCTCCTTATTCTGGAGAGATTGAGAGGTTTGTAATCATATTACAGAGCAAGGCCTGGGACATACGAGAAGAGACCAGGGCGGGAAGCTGCCATTAGCAGTTGGAAGAGGCGGGGGCGGGAATTCTATTCCAGACTCTAAAGTGAGCCATACCAACACGTTTATCTCTTAAAGTTTGGTTTTAATCTATAAGATAATTGTGTGTATGTGTGTGTATGTGTTTGTATGTGTGTGTGTAATTACTTTAGTATGAATTCAGGGCCTGGTGACTGTTATTAGTATTTTTGTTCAAGACTGGCACTCTCCCACTTGAGCCACATCTTCATGTCCAACATTTTGGTCATTACTAACAGATAAGACTCTCACAGACTTTCCTGTCCTATCCCCAAATCCAAGTTAGCTAGGATTATGGGGTGAACCACTGCTGCCAAGATTTCACGACACAAATTTTTAAACCAGTGACCTCCACAGCTCCAAGACAATGAATTTCTGGTGTTCTAAAATGTTTTGTACTTATCTGAAGCAGGAGATAGGGGAAATTAATATGGAGCTCATGTTTATAGAATGAGGGAATTGATCTTTGTTAAGCAATAACACATGATTCTATAAAAATCTGTAGTAGATCATTTACTATTCTATAGCCGTAATTCAGTTACCTCTTTAAGCTCAAATGAAGCTTCCACACTTTAATCCAATTCATGCATACATCTTAATGCTTGGTGCTCAATATTTTTTTAAGTGATTGACATCCTGGTAGGTCAGTGGAACTCATTGTCTTTCTTACAGTCAGGAGAGGCAGGGGTTTATTCATTTGTCACTCCCTGGGGTACCTGAGCAGTCATAAAAATTCGTATCTGGGCATGGCTTGTTCTCGGGTCTCTCTTTGCTCCTCTGTGAAGCCCTGGTCTGACTTCCTGGGACTCCTTCCTTGTGAGGGTGCTTCGTAATGACTAGATGGCTCTGTCTAGGATGTTTCCTATTGATTGACTGTGATTTCAAGTAGGAACCAAGCCTGAAGAACTGATAGAAGCCAACGACATACATGCGACGAAGTAAAAGAAGATCCGGAACTGCTTTGGGTTGAGGCCCCGGCCTCCCACCTTTACAGAGAACGTTATTCCTCCATTGGGGACTGCTCTGATATCTTAAATTCTAAACTGTTGTGAATTCCATGACAGCTTACTTTCATTTAAAAAAGAAAGTCTCAACATCAGTGAGGGAAAATGGCATGGAGGAAATTAAGCAAACATCACAACATGTGTCCTAAATCTGTCCAAAGAAGTGCCTTCGAAATGAGTGGCCAGCACCTGCTTGCCCTGCCTCCTCCCCCACCCTCAGCCCCGCAGAGCTGCTCAGGCCAGCGCTGGACATGCGCAATTTCCATAGCACTCCAGTGGCAATCAATACTGCAGGAAAACTTGTTTTCTCTCCAAGTTATTGAGCTGCTTCTGTGATTTACGCTCACCTTGGTGCTCACAAGGAAAGCAGTTAATAAGAACCAGGACCAGAGGAATAGAAGTGCTCTGGGAGTCCAGGCCGGTCCAGTGGCTCCTCACAGCCTGCTCCATGGAGGAAGGGGAGGCTGCTGATTCTTCAGGGTCAGAATTACCCCCTCCCCCAATGTCTGCAAGTTTAGTCCTGAAGTATTTATGGTTCAATGCTATTTTCCAGAAAATTCTTCCCAGCGAGATTTTTTTAAGGGGGAGGAGTGTCCAGTGATCATTTAATTTTTTATATGTAGTTTTACAGTGTCAGGAATAACGGAATTAGTGCCCTGCATATGGTTCTGTTGACTGGCTCACATTTCAGAGGGAAATGGCTGAGACTACTTAGCCCAGGGAAGTCCACAGACATGAATCAGAACCGTTTGGCTTTCCACAGGATAATGAAAACATATGTTCTTTGGACATGTTGCCGGATGTGCCTTCTCTGGAAATTCATGGTTAATTCAATGCCTTCTAAGTTGTTTCCCATATACAGTTCCATGATGGAACTGTGTCTGTTACCAGGGAGCCTCTCCAGTTAGCTTACGTACTGTGAATTCTAATGGTGTCACCATTTCACAGCCCTGCGGTTAACACCAGAACCGTGTGACGGGTGTTCTGTAAAATCCTCATGGCACCTCAGCCCGGGCACTGGCACCCCTGTTCACCCTCTTGTAAACTCCATTGGCTTCATCAAAACTGATGAAGGAAAAGCCACATCGATGTCGTCAGAGCCGTGTTTCACAATATGCATGCGTGCATATCAACTTCAGCTGCTACGTGTTTTACCAGTCTGATTACTTTTCCTCACAGAGTAGGGTTCTATTACAAATAGAAAAACATTGCATTTTGTGTTTTATGTTCAGTAAAGTGAACCTTTATTGAAAAAAAGAAACATAAAGAATTAGAGGATGTTTTCATTTGGGTAAATGCCCAGAAGTGGGATTGCTGGGTCATAGGGGAGCTCTATGTGGAGTCTTTTGAGGAACCTCCATACTACTTTTCAGAGTGGCTGAACAACTTTACACTCCCACCAACAATTCAGTAAGGTTCCCTTCTGTCCACATCCCCTCCAGCATCTGTTGTTATTAGAGTTCTTGATTATAGCCATTCTAACTGGGGTGAGGTGGTATCTCAGTGTTGTTTTGATTTGCATTTCTTTTATGGCTAGAAAGGTTGAGCATTTCTTCATATGTCTATTGGCTATTCATATTTCCTCTTCAGAGTCTCTCTTTAAGTCTTTAGCTCACTTATTTATCAGGCAGTTGCTTCTTTGAGGAATTGTTGTTGGGGGATTTAATTTTTGAGTTCCAAGTATATTTTAGATATGAGACCTTATCTGTTGTATGGCTAGTGAAGATCTTCTCTCAATCCGTGGGCTTTCTATTGATCTTGCTAGCTATGTCCTTTGCCATGCAGAAGCTCTGCAACTTCATGCAATCCCATTTGTCCAACCTTTCCTTGATTTGTTGTGTTTCTGAGTCTTTATTAAGAAAATTTCAGTCTGTGCCAAGGAGCCCTAGAGTTTCTCCTATTCCATCCTGCAATGTTTTCAGGGTATCTGTTTTGACTCTGAGGTCTTTGATCCATTTGGAGTTGATTCTGGTGCAGGGTGATATATAAGGATCTTATTTTAGTTTTCTACAAGTGTTTAACCAATTTTGCCAGCACTATTTACTGAAGAGGTTGTCTTTCTTCCATTCTATTTTTTTGGCTCCCTTATCAAAGATTAGATGGCTATAGGTCTGTAGGCTCATTACTGGGTCTTTGTTTCTATTCCATACTAAAGCTACCAGAACAACTATGTTTATCACAGCAATATTCAACATAGCTAAGATATAAAACCAAACCAGATGCCCCTCAGAAGATGAATGGGCCAAGAAAATGTGAATTCTATGCTTCCATTAGAAAGAATGACACCACCCCATTTTTTAGGTAATGGAAAGACTTGGACATAATCATGTTAGTTGAAGTAAGCCAGTCCCAAAGAAACTTAGGTCCCATTGTTTCCTTATTTGCAACAACTAGTATACATATAGGATAATCTTATCAGATGAGCTGAAAAAGCTCAAAAGCTATGTACATATGACCATATATAAGATGATGTTATTGAAATGAACCCCAAGATATGGACACAAGAGGCCTGTCTATGTTGTTGTTGTTTTTAAATGTACTATGTGATTTTTTTGTTTCCTTTGTATGCTCTTCCCGTTATGGCATATTCCCTGTTATCACTGTGCTTGATTTTGGTGCCCTGCATCTTGTGTATACATTAGCTCATCTGGGAAGTGGAAGGTGAATAACAAAATGCTGAAGCAAGGACACAGGCTGACCCATTGCGTCAAGGATGCCCCCAGGACACTATGTCAGAAATGAACTTCACAAGTTCAGGCCAGGGTGGGGGGGAGGAGGAGGGAGGAGCGGGAAGGGAGAGTGGATAACAAGGGGAGGGAAACAACGCTTAGTAAGTAATGTACTCATTGCCTTAGTCACTCAACAGTAACCCTCTGTACAGCATCTCTACAATAAAATAAGGTAAGAAATACCCTAAAAAGAGAATAGCCAAATCGTAGAGAAAGTAAAAAAAAAGAATTAGAGGAAGAAGCTGCCAAACACTGTTCTTTCTCATCTAATCTGTGGCACTCAGCACTTAACTGTTCGTAAGTAGCTTTTAATAAACTGAGCCACTCTATGTTTCTGTGTGTGTGTGTGTGTGTGTGTGTGTGTGTGTGTTCATTCTCTCTAATAGGTGCTAAAGAGAAAGAGATGTTTATTGTATTTTGCATCCACAGCAAAATCAACTTTGCCTTATGTGCAGATTATATACAATTTAATACTGGTTAAGTAATTACAAAAACATCATGCTAGCTATATTTTGAATTTGAAAAAAAATATTTCTACAACTATGTACAAAAGTAGATGGCTAAATCTGTACTATAATGAAATATTGTGTTTTCAATATCTACATTAGCGAATCTAGTCAGTGAATAGTAAAATAAAAGGAGGAATTGCAAATTCATATAGAAATAAAATATAAATACATTCTTAATTATATAAGAATATATGCATGAGAAATGATGCAGATCTCACCAATAATCACCTATAAAAGGAAATATGTCAAAACATTAATCATTATGTTTTTGTTAGTATTTATAAAATACTGGATGAGGTTCTAGGTACAAACACACACACAATTTTATTTAATCCTCAGAATATGCTTTCATGATAGGAAGTATTATTATTCATATTAAATATATGTCCACTGGGACATAGAAGAGTTAACAACTTATGATAAGAATTAAATTTTTACTCAAGCTAGCACCGGCAATCACCCTTCATCGTAGACACTGAGAAGCAGAGAGCACAAGACTGTAGTCCATGACCAATCTAAGCAAATAGTACACAAGATCCCATCTCAGCCAATATCTGGGCATACTGGTGTAGACCTAAGCAGAGACTGGGCTGATGTGCGAAGCCAGGCCATGAGAAATGTTCTGAAGACCCTACCTCATGGGTAGAATGCTAGGTGTGGTGATACCTGGCCTTCTTCCCAGCTCCGATAGAAAGCATGCAGTAGGAGAGTCACTGCCCAGGCACAGGAAAGAGAAAAAGAAAGAGAGGGTCTGGGAAGGTGGCTCAGTGGTAGAGTGTTTGCCTGGCATGCATGAGGCCCTGGGTTCAATTCCTCAGCACCCCATAAGCAGAAAAAGCTGGAAGTGGTGCTGTGGATCATGTGGTAGTGCTAGCCTTGAGCTGAAGAGCTGAGGGACAGCGCCCAGGCCCAGAGTTCAAACCCCACAACTGGCAAAAAAGAGAGAGAAAAAGAGAGAGAGAGAGACTCCATCTCAAAGTACCTCATGATGAAAAGAGCTGAATCGGTGCTCAGCATTCACTTAGAAAATGTGAAGTCTTGAGTACAAGCCCAGTACCACCAACAACAAAACTGAAAACTAATACCTTACTCAAATGTTTATGAAAATGTATGTGAGAAGTATTTAATTATATTGCATATTGAACCAGATTCAAAATCACTAATGCTAATTTAAAGTAAGATAGCCTACAGAAACTTTCTCAATTGTTATTATTTCTCTATTGTTATTATCATCATCTTCATTATTATATGATTTCCTATAAGATGTTGTATGAATGATTTTATAATAATATAGTAAATGTACAAGATAAATTTAACAATGAGGAACAAATGTAACACATGATTAGACTACTATGTGGAATATTATAAAAGTTAAATACTTTTATGAAGATGTTTAAGGCCCATAGGAAATCAATATTTCATAAGGAAAAATGCTGACAGAATTGTGGCCATAAGCATTAAATATTTTAGTTCATTAAACGTACGTTTATCAAAATAAAATGACAAATTTAGGTCAGGCAGTAATATTTAAAGAGCAAGGAAGAGTCAAATTATTCACTAAATAAAATATAAATATATCAGTACCTTGATAAAAAGAATAAGGCTAAAAGGGAGGAAGGGAGATGGAAATGAGAGAAGAAGTAAAGGAGGAAAAGAAGAAAGACAGAATGGCAAAAAGAAGAGTGGAAAGATTCAATAACACTGGATTAGGTAAATATTAACTAGTAATCATCAAATTAGAAAAAACAAATGGTCAAGCAACCAAATACTCCTACTATAGCAAGAATTTGCAACCTGCAGTTTTAACCTGAAGTAAATTATCATCTTCAGCCACTTTAATATGAGGATGGCTCAGGAAGGAGTAAATAAGAATAAACAGATGATAAAACAGAAGACAGGTTTAAAAACGCCGTTGTCCTTAGCAAATTAATGACAGAATTATAAGTAATTACAGTGAGCCTACTTTAAAGTACCCTAACATTGTTCTGTCAAGTAATGCATGTGCCTTGTTTTCCCCACTGTGGAGTTAATTTTGCAGAAACAATTCACCAGCACACACGCGTGCACCATGGTGAGTCAAAAAACAATGTACAAAAGCAGGTGTGAAAGGTTAATCCACTAAAAGCAAAACCAGCTTGGGCACAAATGTCTGCTTATTGACATATTGGGTTGCTATTGCAAACTGCATTTGCAAGTACAATTTAATGTAGTAGATGTGAGTCATAATTGAGCCTTAAAACATTTTGGCAACCACTCTATTGAAAATTAAAGATACTCAACTGTCAATATAAGGCAATACCAGAGCAGTTTAAGTAAGTTTTAACCGATGAAAGCAGTAGTTTTACAATCAAAATATTGTTCTCTGGAGTCACTCCAAAATGTCCATAATGACATTCATTTCCACAGTAAATCAAATGGTTCTTTGTCCCTCCCTAAAGACACTTAGAGCTGTGTTTGATTTATGAGGTAAAACCTGGCATCTACCACGACACTAAACATCTGTTCCATTTTGTAATTTCTTTCGAGTCAACGTACTTGTGTATTGTAACATTCACACTGCATTTCAACTGTGCACATGGCCTAATCCTCCGGAATGTGCCCAGTTCACTTGGTTATTTCTTAAGACTTTTTTTATTGACAATTACTATTAAATACACTTTCCTGTTTTGAATTTTAGAATATTTACCCACCTTTATTTCAATTTAAGTCAAGATTTGCAGTTGTATTTCTTATGGCCCAGTGAAACATCGAATAAATAAGTTCTTAAGAAAAAGAGAACATATATCAGCTTGCTAGCTGAGATATAGTTCCTATTTCTACTTCAGTTGCTTTAACTGTATTCGCCTTCTACTTCGCTTTTCAGTTTCAGAGGAGAAAAGTAAAATGAAAATATCAAAATCCAGAGAAGTAGAAAAATAGTAGCAGAATTTTCAAGTAATAACTCTAGATTATTATGACACAACATTTTCCTTCACGTCTTTTATCTCTGATTTTTAATGTCAGCTTGTAGAAATGATTACAGTCAGAGGGATTAAATTAATACCAAGACAATTTGTTGAGAAGGAAGTTGAGAAAGGAAGAAGCTGTATTGGGAGAAGGTTTCATTTTGGTCTCCCCTGAAGTGAAACTCTTAGCAGTATAGATCACGTGATTGCTTTGATCTTGTTGCTACATTGATCCATTTGGCTAGGTTGATCTGCATGTCTGGATATGGGAAGATCACTGCTTGCCTCTGACAGTTTTATATTCCATTTCTATGTATGTCTAGACAGTTTTAAGGCAGTACACCACAAGGACAAAAATCAAAGAAACCATGGACAAAGTACAAAGTACACCCTTTTATTCCATTTCTGAAAACAGCTATCAATGAGAAGAACAACAAAATATTAGAGAAATTCAAGTATCTCTAGTAAAAAAAAAAACCCTGCAGGAACTGGTACACATGTGCATGAAGAACATTTATACCAGGTGCCCTCACCAAAAATATTTTTTTCATAAACATACTGAGTGAAGAAGAGCATAGGAACATTGTATACATATATTATTTTGGTGTCTTGAGGGAAACAATGCTTATAAGAATGTAGATATATTGTGACTTTTTGCAAAATGTACATTTTTGGGCATTAACTTTTATAAATTTACTTCTTCTCTATACTCATAATAGAATTCGTTTTAGTTTGCTTTATGCACATATTTATGATTATTTTGCTTATGTTGAAATACTGCATACAACCAAATATGTGAACATACATCTGATTTCTGAAAAAAAAATGACCTAATTCTTCGGCTCCCCACAAAGCTGTACAACTGTAACAGAAGCAAACTCTGGTTGCCTGTCATCTCAATAAACCCCTGGGTTTGAGAGATCTGACTTTCTGTCTAAGCCCTAGCTCTAGTCTCTACTAGGGAATCAGAACCAAAGCTAGAGCTCTATGTCTCCCTGGAATTTTACATTATTTCACAGCACCAAAGAACTTTGAAAACTTTGCAAATGCTTTAGTCATGTGTAAAGCATTTTCTGTTTGGTATAATGGTAGCACTGACCTATTGCCTTAAAAGTGTTGATTTAAGTCGGGCACTGGTGGCTCACACCTGTAATCCTAGCTACTCAGGGGGCTGAGATCTGAGGATCATGTTCCAAGTCAGCCCAGGCAGGAAAGGCCATGAGACTCTTATCTCCAATAAACCAATCAGAAAACGGGAAGTAGAGCTGTGGCTCAAGTGGTAGAGTGCTTGCCTTCAGCTGAAGAGCTGAGGGACAGTGCCCAGGCCCAGAGTTCAAACCCCACAACCGAAAAAAAAAGAAAGTGTTGATTAAAAAAAAAGTTAAAATACTATCTATTCGAATATTTTCAGAATTCCTAAGTACAATCACTGTAAAGTATTCAATATTTATTTTAATTATTGTTTTATCTGGACTGAGTTTGACAACAAAGAATGGGAAAGAAAAACATGCCATTTATCTCTTACAATATTTTATATAAATTAAGTATTTTCAGATTGATGTGTAGATGTATAACTGTTATGCATAGTTTTGATACTTGTTTGATAAATCTTATATGGCATCGATGACAACTCTGTGCTTAGAATTCGTAGTTTTTATTCTAAAGATGATGTACAGAGGGAGTACAGTTACATGAGTCAGGCAACGAGTGCATTTCCTTCCCTGCATTGTCTTCCCTTCTACCACTCTCTCCCATGACGGAAGTGTTTTGAGTTACAATGCTATGTCTATTCAATGATACATTTATACAGAATGTGTAACTTTATGTAGCATTAAGCATATTTATTATTATTATTATCAATTTTCCATCCATCTGCTCTGTTTACTTTAATAGCTTAGTCATTTTGAAGTAGCTGATTCTGACCAACTGTTCTCAGCAGTTAAGTAGAAAGTAGATGTACTGCTTTGTTCCTTTTAATCACGGTGCCTCAAGACTTGATTACGAAGGCCTGATTTTCCTTTCAGGTTGTAATCAATCTTTGTTCATAGACCTATATGATTAGTTTTGTGTGAAACACTGGATATTGTTGGAGCTTGGGTCATTTCTTACTATAAGAAGGCCAAGAACATCAGTTTGGGGTCATAAAATGACCTCCAATTTTATTCATCTATTTGCTTGTCATATGTTAAGTCAGTTTTACCTTCCAGTTATTTGTAAAGACCCACCTATTAGACTATATCAAAGTTTGAGGGTTTTTTCCTTCTTTTTTTTAATCTAATCAGGGATTCATTCATTTTTCTTTTCATGGTTGATTTCTATTTGATTTTCTTGTCTTGCTTGGTCCATTTTTGTTCCACCTGTTAATTTAATACAGAATTGTTTGTGTTCTTTTAGTTTTGCTATTTCAAGCATTGAATTGCATCGAGTAACTGACCATGACAACAGATTTGAGTATCTATCCCATGGGATTTGTATGTTTGGGTTTGGTTTTGTTCCTTTGTATCTGTCAGCTGACCTGGACCTCTTGGCTTATTCCTCTTTTATAGAAACATCTCAATTCAACATCTTTGTCAATGTATTCAAACACATCTGCATCTCTGTCTCCAACTTACCTTGGTTCTTTAACTGTGGATAACAGCATGTAATACTATATAGTAGCAACAGTAGCTTCACCTAGAAGACATAAAACAATTGTGGCATGGTATTGTTTTCCCCTAATCGTAATTGTAATGAGATATATGTGATAAATGACTCTAATAAATACATCCAGGAAAATCATTGAAAAGAAACACAAAATTACCATTTACAATTACAATTTTTATTTGATTTGCAAATAATAAAATATAGCACAGCATCTTAGGAACAAAGTGTAAATTCAGTTTGATTAGTAATGGGGGCAGGTAACATACGTCATTTCTCCTTCTTTCTCAATTCCATCTAATTACTCTAATTGACTCAAAGTTATTAGTTTTCTCTATTTGATTTAAGATATGTTCTTTTTATTACTGAATGAATTTTTAATATAGCTGCTAAATACTAACATTTCTTTCTCTACCTGACAACATTCTGAAGTTAATTCCAAAATGACTACTGAGTTTTTTTTATTGGATTTCAGCTAAAATACTTTCCTTTTCATAAATGTATTCCTTTTTCTGTCATATACTGAATTTCTCCTGAGTATATAAATTCATACCTTTTGAAATCTTCTCATTTTTAGCAGATTGTTTATGCTTATGCAAAGAGAGAAAGAGGGAGAATAATGACAGATCTTTTGTAGGATCAAGAAAACACAACTATTAGTAAATTATTTATATGCATTTCTTGATGATTTTAGCAAGAATTACATGAGTTGTTGATTTAATTTAGATGACAGAGTTTATTTGAGAATGTTTAAATGAGTACCACAACAAAATCGATACATTCTGCAATGGTAGAACTCATGATGAGAACTCATCTATGCACAGCTGAATATACACAGACAAACGTAAACAAATAAAACTAAGGGAAGAACGTCACTGAGCTGGTGAGCATTCACAAATGACTTAAGGAAAAAAATGGCAGAGCTCCAACAATCAAGCCACTGAGGCACAGACAGAATATTTACAACCTAAACCGAAATTTAATAAATAAGGCACTTTGGCAATAAAGGACATGATGCCACGTAGGTCCTGCATTTCTTCACCTCAGAAACAAACTAGAAGCACCACAATGGAGACAAAGGCATGCAAGGTCCCAACTCCACGGCCCAAGTCCAAGGCCCTAAATTCAATCCCCAGTACTACCCAAACACCACACACTGCTATTTGATAATAGCATAAGAGTTTCAAAGTAGCTGTACAAAAGAGTTCCACTCAACCAGTGGGTGATTGCAACGAATCTCGATCCAGGTCTCCCTTTCATTATTCTTCACTCTCCCTCACAACTGATTATGCTTAAAGCAAGTTTATCCCACTTAATTTAGTTCAGCAAATTCTTCCTTTGCTCTCATTCCTGAGGCAGTTAAGGTTTGCCTATCACCTCTGTAAGCCTATGTAACATTACTTACAGGTGCTACAGAAGGCAAGGGCTGTCATGAAGATGGCGGTGACACTGGTTTTTCTTTTTACATGAAGATAGATGGGAAGGCCTGTTCTAATACTGCTTTAGCCATACACACGTGTGAGTGCCAAAGGAATTGGACAAAACCCAGGGTTTTAGGATCTATCACACAGGTTAAATCTTTTATAGGCTCTGGGTGGATGACACAAAGTGATGTGAAGTGCTTTCATTTGATCCTATGAATGATGAAAGAGCGTCTGCTTCACAGAGACTTTAGGTGAGATCTGAGGATGTTTGCCAAGATGTGTCTTGTAAATAAATCAGTTCTTTCTCCAGCTGAAGTATTTTAGACAGATGGTCATTTGGAATTTGGTGTTTTACTGGGAAAAGGAAAGAATTAAAGAGAAAGAATAAAATAACGTGTGGTACTTATATTAAACTGCAGAAAACTCATTGACAAAATATAACCAGTCATAATATATAATGTAATAAGGAGAAATGCACACCTGCTTTGCATTTATAATGATAAAATGTTTACCCATTTCATCTCAGCATAGAATCTGAAATGTCTACAATATCACATTAAGATTACATCTTAGACAGGGTGCCATGGCTCACACCTCTAATCCTAGTTATTCAGGAGGCTGAGATCTGAAGATCACGGTTCAAAGCCAGCCCAGGCAGGAAAGTCTGTAAAACTCTTATCTCCAATAAACCACTAGAAAACTGGAAGTGGTGCTGTGGGTCAATCAATAGAGCACTTGCCTTGAGCTGAAGAGTGCAGGGACAGCACCCACGCCCAGAGTTCAAGCCCCAGGACTGAAAAAAAAATACATCTTAGTATATTTGTGAAGTATTCAAAAAAAACAGAGATAATTTGAAACATGATTTAACAAAACAAATCAACATTCACAAATTATGAAGCTCACCATAAAAATCAAAGAACTTCCAGGGTAATGATATTTATATTTATTTTATGTGAGTGATCTTTTATTAAAATATCAATATGGTATACTTAGATAGTTATTGTGATACTCTATTTTGAGTCCCATTGAAGTGATTTTCTGACTGTTTTTCTGGCCATGTTGCACAGATCTGTTTTACGTGATGTGTGCGATACAGAGGCCATCCTACGTATTTCCTCAGGAATTATTCTCCTGAGCATCAGGAGAACATCAAATCCCCATGGTCGAATGCATCATGGGAAGCCAGGGCCTTGTTCAATCTAGAATGGCATTTCCCTGTACTTAGTCTGTGGTTCCCTTTTCTGCAGTGACCTGAGGAGGATATCTTCTCCTTCAGCTTCACACTGCTCACCCTCTCGCTGAGATACATGAGATGATTTCACCTCTATGCGATGTCTTCTGCACCATGAACTCCACAGGACATTACATAGCATGAAGTATCAGGTAAAATACAGAGTAGATGACATACACACTCCAGTGTCTCTTCTTTCTCCTTGTTGTCTTCTTTGCTTCTCAGAAATGTTACACTCATAGTCCGCAGCAATTCAAATACTAAGTGAAAGACATTGCTTACTTGATTTTGATTCTTATATCACAACTCCATTTCCATTGGAGGGCTTAAAATGTATATATGAAAATATATATTTTAAATAGTTTCCTTTCACACATAAAATGAAGTGAGGTTTAGATTTCAGATCACAGAGACTGCAAAGTCAGAAATAAAAATTATAGAAAACTAATCATGTCCTTGACAAGTCCGTATCAAGTCTTTGACAAGCACAACTCCATAGAGGATGAAAACAAGCCCAATGCTAAGCAATTGTCTCCTGAGAACAATTGAAAACACACAAACACCCAGCTGCAGAAGTCAACAACCAATGACCAATGATCACCATTCCAGAGGAGCTCCATATATGCCATCACTCTGCAGCTCAACATGTGAGTCAGTTATTTTATTGCTGTAATCCCACACAAATGAAAGAACACTGTTTTTTAATTAAAAATATGTCCCCAATAGATTCCAACTTATTTTTTCTATCAGTACTCATTTCAAATTACATGCAGATCAACTTCACATTTTATAAGATGGTTATACCAGAGAAGGAACCAAAATTATTATCAGATCTACAGACTTAGTGATGAGTGCTCACCAACATATGCGTCTTCTAATTCTTAACAAGGAAAAAAATCACATTGGTTAATCTACTTCATTTCTTTGGATGAAACACAGTGCACACAATCTTAGAGACTGCTTACCTCAATTTTACATAGATTGCTGTTTTAGGGTTTATCAATATTGTACCCATAATTATGAATTTTGTTGATATAGTCAAGAGTTTCAGATTTTTTTCACCCAGTAGACATATTTTATCACATTTGCCTGAACTTAAATCATCTTAATTGTACTGCTTGATATCTTCACAATAACCATTGAATTTCCAAACTTCTCCATGCCCCTTTGATTTCCTTAAAAGTGATCCTCAGGTCAACATTCTGTCTTAAAATAGTGGCAAAAAATGCCCCATCAAAAAAAGTACTCTCTCTCTCTATCTATCTATCTATCTATCTATCTAGAGAGAGAGAGAGAGAGAAAAGAAGCTCATGCTTCTTTGTGAATAGTGCCTTCATGAAGGCCATGCCTTAACTTTTCATTCCAGATCTGAGGTGTAATTGTCTGGAGAGAAGGCAAAGACTGAGCAAAGTGAAAATGGCAGCCACTCATTTAGAAATTTACTCAGTCTCAGAAAGATTAGCATTTATACAAAATTTATGGAAATAACATGCACCACTGATTTCCTTTTCTGAATTGCCTAAGAAACACCGTGAAGAAATTAATTTACCTAAACTGTGCATGAACCTGTGTCTGTGACCATAAGTGGCCATTTACTCTCGATTGTATCGTGAGATATTGTGATTCTGAGCTTGCTTTCTTACTGATCAAATTTAAATGTTTTAACACAGAGAATCCCACATGCCGCAACAGACTCCTAAGACATAGTGGTAATAGTTTTATTTCCTCCTCCTTCATTCTACCAGAGGTAAAGAAAAAATACCTTCTGTGGTTTGCAGAATGATGTATCCTGTCTTTCCTGCTGGTAAAGATCTGTGTCAGAATTGAGTAAATCAGGACTACGTTACATTGTATTAAATAACTAATGATTTTGGTCAAGAAGAGACTATTCTGAATTAACTAGACTCACTGATTTTAGGCAGAGGAACCACTGAACTAACCTGTCTCACCGGAGGTCTGGTGAGTGGGAGAATCTAACTCTGAAAGAAACGCAGGCTAGCTTTGATTAGGAGGCAGCCATGAGCCATTCCATGGTGGGGAAAGACAAGGAAATAGATGGGATTAGGAAGACTCTGTTCTAGGGACACCTTGAGTACAACCCAATTTGACCAGTGCTTGATTTACGACCTCTGAGTTTAGAATGATACGTTTATACTTTTACATCACCCTGTGTGTTGATTTATGATGGTAGCATTATAAGCAGATATAAACAGATGTAATTAACACACACCTAATGAGAAATAAGATTCTTTCATTAAGAGACAAGAGCCCAAGACTTGAGCTCTTTTCTTTTCTGCTTCCTGGGTTTCCTCACATCTGTGCTACTTTGGAGTGTCTGAAACTGAGGGAAATTTTTCTCTGGGTTTTCTTTCTTTTCTTTTTTTTTTTTTGCCAGTCATGGTGCCTGAACTCTGGGCCTGGGTGCTGTCCCTCAGCTCTTCAGCTCAAGGCTAGTGCTCTACCACTTGAGCCACAGCACCACTTCCAGCTTTTTCTGCTTATGTGGTGCTGAGGAATTGAACCCAGGGCCTCATGAATGGAAGGCAAGAGCTCTACCACTGAGCCACCTTCCCAGCCCCTTTCTCTTTTTCTGAGTCCGTGGTCTGTAGTTCCCCAGGAACTTTCCTGGGGAAAACCCTCATTTCTTCTCATTCCAAAGAACCAACAAATAAATCTACAAACCACACCAAAGAACTACAAATGCTATTAGTACAATAATTTCAGTGTGGGGTTCACTAAAATATCTTCCATTGCTTTTCTTCTTTTTTTATTGTGAACATACTGTACAGATGGGTTACAATTACATGGGCAAGGTAATGAGTGAATTACTTATCAAGCATTGTTGCCTCCTCCTTTGTTTCCCTTTCCCATCCCTTTCCATCTTCCCCTCCTTCCCCCCATCCACGCCAAAGATGTAAAGTTCATTTTCAACATAACATCTTGTACATCTCATTGTTGCAATGGATACACCTGTATCCCTATTTAAACAATTTGTTTGTTCCCTTCCCCTCCACAAATTATACCAACATCAAATATGTGAAAACAGGGGTTATACCGTGGGGAGGGACATACAAAGCAACAAAGAAATATCTTATAAATATGTTAGAAACAATAGCAAAGAAGAAAAACCATTTGAGTCCTTATCTTGGGGTTCATTTCACCTAACATCACCTTATCTGACCGTTTCTGCTTGTCTCAGACATATACTAGTTATTACAAATAAGGGAAACCATGGGACCTATGTTTCTTTGGGCCTGGCTTGCTTCACTTAATATAATTTTTTCCCATCTTTCTTCCTTTCCTATGCTTTCTCCTTAATTTTTTGGATTTGTTCTCCTGGATTACTGTTATTATTTTGATGCTGTGGATGAAAGCCAAGTCTTCAAACATTCACCAACCTAGCACCACTCCAAGGCCCTCTGTGTTTTTGGGGCATGCTCCGCCCGGGGAGCTCCATGAAGGACAGAACTTTCTTCATATCCCCAGTTGATCCCAGGTTTATCCTCTTCATCCTTTGACCTCTAAATTCCATGACCTGTGCCACCCCACCTGGCTTCAGTCTCTTGATCATTGCTCAGGAGAATTTTATAGCATCTTTGCCTATCTTTCCAATTGTCTTCACGAACTATACGCCCTGGTAGCCATCTTCGATGACCATCATTTCTTTGAAGCTCTCAGCAGACTGCTTAACCTGCCCCAAAGCCCAAGGACTCCAAACCCAACTCCACTATCCTCTTAAATGTCTGTATACAGTCTTCAACCACCCATATATATGTATGGGTGTCCCCAGAAGCCAAGTGCAATTCAACAGAGTGAGCTTTGTAAACTCCTGATCTCCATCAGCAATCTGTCAAACGTTCACCTGCAGACTCTCTTCTGTAACAAATTCATTTTTCCTGTGCCTGTGAATTAATTTCAATAGTTTGGTATTTCAGAGAGAACGAACTCCCTTTCTATCTTGTAATTAAACCTGACATAAATCCTCAGACTCCCAAGACATATGTACAGTGCATCAGACAGCTCAGCTAGAATTCTCAGTGCTGAGGGCGCTTGGAACAGTTCTGTGTTATTGTTTAAGATGACTTCATTGAGAACTCAGCTCATGCGATTTGTTAGAGGAGCTAGGTCATGTATGTATAAGCTCCTTTCCAAAAGAATGAAAATCAGGTTAGCATTATTTGGGCTCTTCATTCTGTCCCCAGAAAAATTGTAAATAACATCAAAGTATTCTTCTAATAAACAATCATACTCACTTAATTCATTACAAGGAATTTCAACTTCACTCCTTCCTCTCTAATTTTTCTACTGAACGTTCTCTTAAATGGGTGGTAAGCTATCCCACGAGAAGGAAACATCACTTGGTCTTGTTGAAACAGTGCAGCACTCTTCTGTATTAAATTGTTCCCAGGTCCTAGCTAGCAATGCTGCTTTCCTAGCAAGCTTTTTCTTTTCTTTTCTTTTCTTTTTTTTAACTGTGAAAATACCGTACAGAGAGGTTAAAATTATATGAGCAAGGCAATGAGTACATTTCTTATCAAGCATTGTTGCCTCCGCTTTGTTTCCCCTTCCCATCCCTTCCCATACTCCTCCCCTCCCCACACCCCCCACAAAAGTTGTTAAGTTCGTTTTTCGACATAACGACTTGTACATCTCATTGTTGCAATGGGTCCACCTGTATCCCTAGTTAAACTATTTGGTTTTTTTCCCTTAGCCCTCAACAAATTATACCAATATCAAATACAGTGAAAACAGGAGTTATACTGTGGGGGAGGGACATACAAAGCAACAAAGAAATCATCTTATAAATATGCTAGAAACAATAGCAAAAAAGAAAAACCATTTGAGTCCTTATCTTGGGGTTCATTTCGCCTAACATCAACTTATCTGACCTTTTCTGCTTGACTCAGACATATACTAGTAATTACAAATAAGGGAAACCATGGAACCTATGTTTCTTTGGACCTGGATTACTTCACTTCATATAATTTTTCCCAAGTCTTTCCATTTCCTAAAAAATGGGGGCAATGTCATTCTTTCTGATGGAGGCATAGAATTCCATTGTGTATATATACCACATTTTCTTGATCCATTCATCTACTGAGGGGCATCTGGGTT
>NW_012267259.1:16593821-16610384 GCF_000151885.1 Dipodomys ordii | reverse complement strand
ACTTCTCTGAAGAGGAAAGAAGGATGGCCAATAGACACATGAAGAAATGTTCAACCTTTCTAGCCATAAAAGAAATGCAAATCTAAACAACATTGAGATTCCACCTCACCCCAGTTAGAATGGCTATATTCAAGCTTTTTATTTTCTGTGTTAGCAAAGCGAATCTCTTGCATTGACAAAACAGCACCAGAACACGGAGAAGGAACTGTTCTGAAGGAGCCTCGGGAGCATGGCTCTCCCTCCAGAGCCACAGATTCCTCCAGAGCCACTTCTGTGATGGGTGCCACATGCGGCCTTCAGCCAGTGTCCTCCGGAGCCTCACAAACCAGGTGTCAAGTGTGTTAAGCTTTCTGTTTGTCTTTCTGCATTTGCTCTGTTTCTAAGCTGTCACCGCGATGGGCAGAACAATTATGTGTGTGATACCCACACACCTTTACTGGAGTGAGTGTGGTTGAGCAAGGACTAAGCCACAAGTAATACACCAATCAGTTCCTATCACAAAGCCTTGAATTTTACTAGAACACGGGGAAATCAAGGATGGCATAGTTTAACAAGAAGCAGCAGTTATGCACGATTCTAGACCTTTTTAATGTTGTTTTATTTTTTATTATTCTAAATTTTTTATATAGAATGTGAATCTTTAACACTACTCTTAGGAGTCAGGCGTGTACTGCAGTCATGAAGAAAAGGGGTATGTTTGTAGACAATCGGCACTTCACATGGAGTCCCTGTCCAAAATAAATAAAATAGAAAGAATGATAATAATACGATAAACACCGTGAAAAGTAACTTAAGGAAACACATTTATATTTAATTTGTATTTACATCATGATGTCATTGTACCCTTGCCCTGTCTCCAAAGTTAATAAAGGTCTATAGACATGCACACATCGAAACAAGCCGCGTCTGTGTTTGTATGGGCCAGGTTAGACACTTCTTAGAAAATAATCTTTTTATGGCCATGACAAGAAAAATATCAAAATAGTAGTAAGTTATTCTAGGGGACAAACAGGCAATCACTGGAGAGAGAGAGAGAGAGAGAGAAAGAGAGAGAAAGAGACAGACAGACAGACAGACGACAGACAGAGAGACAGAGAGAGACAGAGTGAGGGGAGCATAGGCAGGAATAATTAGCATAAATAGCCCTCCAATGTTGGTAAATACTTCGTTTAAACGGGCAGTTCCCACTCCCCCGTGGTGATCACAGTCTACTTGCCCAGACAGGACACGGTCCAGTGAAGAGACCGCTCCGAAGGTGCAGGCTGCCTAGACAGCAGCCGTACAATAGCCTACACATGCCTGAAGTTCATAAGCTGGGTTAGGTAGCCGAGAAGGTTCTTGGTAGTCACAGAACCATGGAAACTAGAATTCATTATGATTAGTTTTCCTGAAACCATCTTTGTTCTTGCCTTCGCTAAACATTTTTAACTGTTGTTGTTGCTGTCGTTGTTTGCCTGGCAGAAAACATCTGCACTGGTGAGTCAGTAGAGGGCTCGCAGTTTGTGGAGATGTGAGATTGGAGTGAGGGAAATCGGTGCTGAGCAGTAGCCCAGAGATGAGCAGTGGTGTCTGACCTGGAAAGCCACATGGAGAAAAGGTTTATGGGCCTTGTAACTGTGTGTCCACAGAGGAAGTGACACCCTGCAGAACTGTCGTGGACTAAAACGTGGCTAAACAAGATCAGTTGTAGGACTAATACAGGTCAAAGCTAGGACAGAAGGAGAAAGTTACAGTCTTAGCTGTGCTATTGATTATGGCTTTAAACCTTGGGAGGAGCTCACTATGTGTTTGTTGAATACATCAATATGGATTATAGATACTATTTGTTTGGTAAGATAGCATTTTGTGCATGGAAGGTCTAAAAAGCACAGCGTATTCACCAGACTAAAAGGAAAGCTGCCAATGTTTGACAATGTCATTCAACATGTTGAAAAGAGAGAGGAACAAAAAAAGTATTTTTAAAAGCTAAGTATTTTTAAAGTTGGCTGGTGCTTTTAATTTCTTTTTGCTTCACTCACCACTTTAAGGACTATGGAACCAGAGAAGATTAGTCTTTTCTGTTTTAATTTTTAAACATTAGTTTAAATATTGTTAGATATTTAAATATTTTAAATACTGTTAGATATTTTGTTAGATATTGTTAGAAAATACGGTGACTGATAGGTGCGCAGCCCCACACTATTCTATAACAGATTTATGAACAATAGCAAAGAAAAAATCATCCCATTTATTCTCCATCTCAACCCAGAAGCCATACTCTGTCAACCTTTTTTGTTTTATTTAAAGCACAAAAGGTAAACTGGCTCACAGGTAAAGGATGAACTACGAATTTCCATGACAGAAAATAGTCAAGATTTTTCAGAAACTGCCTGGATTAGAAGAAGTGGATAAATATTTATAAATGTGCACTCAGAAAAAAAATAAACCTGTAGTCAACAGAATTCTTAAGAAGGAATTTTTGCTCAGTGTTTTCTTTGTGAAGTCAGACTGCTCCTTGAAGCTTGGCTGTAAGAATAAAAATTACTTTTACTCCAGCTTACCTCCCAGCTTTCCTGTACTTTCTAAAAATCAGCACTAACTATTGCCAAGTTATGTTTTCTATAACTTTTTTCTTCTTGTTAATGATAACATTTCCCTTTCAGCCCAAGCTTTACCTACAATAAGCTTGATATTAAAAACAAATATCATTTTAACTGCAAATGATAGTTATATGTCTACTAAGTGGTTAATACCATTAAAAATTACACTGTATATTTTTGAATGACTTACATAAAGTTTTCCACTGTGCACCCACCTGTCATCTCAGTATTATTTTTTATTAGAAGAAATCACCAGTTAAATTTGTGGCTTTCTTTTGCCCAAACTCAGCCTTCCTAGTGATTTTATACATCTCCAAAATCACATCACATCAGTGCTAGAAAGTCAGGTAATTAGCTTTATATATGTTTTGTTTTTATACAATAGACAATAAATGTTTTCCACAGAGTTTTACAGAATGGAAAAGTTAATCCATATGATTACAAAATGATTTACACCACTTTAGTACATGTTACAGATCACGAATATGATATTTGTGAGGGAAACTTTCCTAAAGGCATCTAACAAGTAAATTGCAAAGCTACAATAGAGTCATAAGTAGTGTAAAATAGTGAATATGGAATATGTACACTTTAGGTTAAAAATAGTGTATAAGAATAAAAAGCAAATGACATAAAGTGAATTATTGATGTTATTTTTCAACAGCCTGAATTAATTGAAAGAAATGACAGAAACTAGCCACCGATAATATTTAGACAAGAAAGGAAGGCTCAAGCAAGTGCAGTGAGAATCAAAAAACCTTTCCAAAGAATTTGCAGCAGATAAAAGAATATGGAGAAATATATTTCATCATTTGTAAGACAAAATCCAAAAACATGGAGTTTTTGTGTCTATACAAATTTTTCTTAAAATCCACCAAAAAGAAACGATTACTGTTCAAGAGAGATAAGTAGACCCAGATGTTAACGTTATGTGCAATGTATACATACATAATAGCATCACATACTATCACATAAATATGCACAATGCTAATTAGTGCATTTCAATTTTTAAGGAAAAGATCTATATTAAATCTTCACATATGAAGTTTACACAGTGATCGCTGATACTTAGCACACAACAGACGGCATTTAGACCTATATTTATAAAAACATTCATCATCAAAGGAGCAAAATAAAGGGTGGGGTTATTAGGGGAATTATTGACTAGTCTCAGATAAGTGGCTTCCAGCCTGATGTCCACATTCTGCAGGTGCGTCGGGGTTGCAGATCTGACCTTTTGGAAATGGCTGTAAATGAATAAATCTTGAACCAAGTGAGTGCCAACCAAGACGATTTACTTTAGAAGCCAGTTTAAATACACAGGTGATTTCCATTTTCATAAATGTGAAATATTCCAGGGTTGAAGGCCAAAAATACTTTATAAATAAAGCCATTTAAGGGTGAATCCCAAACAGACAAAGATAATTCAGAAACACATTGTGCACATTATGATCACTATCTATGGGATTTGAACAGTTTTGAAAGATGAGCTAACAAGAGCCAAGGATGAAAATTTATCAGTTTTGTATACACTTAATAAGCTAGCAATTTGTGAATACCTAATAATCTAGCAATTTGTGGCTGTTCAGACAGGAAGCATCAGAGTCCTGAAAGTAAATTCATATGTACTGATCTCAACCTTCACTTCAGCCAAGTCAAAAACACTGGCTAACGCAATGAATCTAGGATGAATGTTTAAGCAGATGACATGTAACTATAAAGAAAATAAATCAAAGATAGAAAAGTAGATTACATTTAAAAGATCCTTAAGGTATGAAGGAGACTGAGTTCTCAACATGAAGAAAGATATTAAAATACAGAGATCATGAGGAAAAATGTTCCGTTTTTCTACAAGAAAGAAAGAAACTCAGCTAAGAGTGAGCCAATTCAGCAGTGAAACCTACTACACACTACGCTGGAAATGAACTATACAACTTTGTGGGGAGGGAAGTAGGAGGGGAAAATCCTGGGAGAGAATGAGGGAAGGAGTGGCAATGTTCAAAAGGATGTGAATGTATTCACGACCTGACTCATAACTGTAACCCCTCTGTACATCACATTTGCAATAAAATTTAAAATAAAAAATAAACTGAGGAAACATATAATGATCTTTTGCAATTGACTGTGGGTAGGAAAAAAAAGGAATCAAAAAATTAAGAATTTTTACACTGAAAAATCTAATTTACCTCTGGTAATAAATGATTTTCAAATTCAGGCACAGACTATAGGTAAATACCAGATAAATCAATGATACGTAACTAATCTTGTTTATTGTTAAGAAACATTTTGGATTAAATGCCATATGATAAAATTGTGTAGACTTACACACAGAGCCAGGCATTTATACACACATGGCAGCCTTTAAAATGTCTCTATTCAAGAAGTAAGCTGTTCCTCCACTCTCAGCTTTCCAGGGTGCAGAATTCTTTGGAGAAAGTTAAAGAGATGGAAGTATTTTATGGAGAAGAAGGCAGGCAGGAGATGATTGGGGTACTGATATCAAATATCAGTTTCTCCTTGTGACAGGTTGGTAGATGACCCTCCCCCTCTCCCCCTGTCATGTGTCTGAGGAACACATTCACATTGTCCTGCCTGCCTCACTGGTTGGAAGCATGCTGCCATGCCTCGGCGATCTGGGGCTTCTGGAGTGGATCTCTGAGCATGCCCGCGCTTCAGGACAGCTTTTCCAGCTGTATTCTGCATTCAGAAAGTACTGGGAAGCCAGCACCAGTGGCTCACACCTGTTATCATAGTATAGGAGGCTGAGACTTGAGGATCATGGTTCAAAGCCAGCCTAAGAAGAGACATTAGAATCTCTTATTTCCAAATGACTACCAAAATAGCCAGAAGTGGAGAGGTGGCTCAAGTGATAGAGCTCTATCCTTGAGCGGAAAAAGCTGAGGGACAGTGCCTAAGACTTGAGCTTAATCTCCAAAAGCAATAAAAATGTAATAATAATATATGTATGTATCTATGAAAATACATATAGATAAACACATGTATGTATATTTATATATGTAATATATATAGCATATATTACATGTAATTTTTGAGCCCAGCTGGGCAAAGCAAGTAGAAAAGTAGAAAAGTCTCCTACCTGAACCTTTTAATAAATTAATATAAGAAATACAAATTATAATTTATCCTGATAAATTATACAGGTCTATAGACATTCTTACACAGTGAGACCAAAGGAAGATATTCTTAGGAGAGGAACACAAAGGTACAACAGCATCTGATCATATAGATAATATTTATCAAACTGAATTCCAGGAAATGGAAATAAGATGTTTTTTCTTCACTGGTGTTTTTGTTTTCCTTTCTTTTTGTGTTGTTTGTTTACCTGTCTTGGGAGGGTAAGGAGTAACAGAAACGATGGAACAAATGAATCAATGATACTCACTAGACACTATGTTGAAAATGAACTTTACAACTTGTTGGGGAGTGGGCTTGGGAGGGGAAAACTGGGAGAAAATGAGGGAAGAGGTGGCATTCTTCCTAAAGTAATGTACTCATTACCAGTTTATATAACTGTAATCCCTCTGCACATCACCTTTACAATAGTAGTAAACATGCATTAAAAAGAAGCCTGTGTTATAAATGCAAGAAATAACCAGTGATTTCACTTTTCACAGATATTCTCACCTACTTGATTCAAATGGGGACATAATTTGGAAAACACAATTAAGTGAAACAAAATAGAATTCATACTGTAGATATAAATGAATGATTCAAATGGCTCCATTGAAATGGCCTAGGAATACAATTTTCCTTAGTGTCCACCATAATTTCAAGAGCTCTAATTATGATGTTGAATTTTTTTCACTTCCAGGTAGTGATACAATTTAGAGTTGCTTGTGTTTGTAATCTAAATTTTAAATGATAAATTTTTATCAATCACCTGGGCACCAGTGGCTCACGCCTATAGTCCTACCTACTCAGGAGGCTGAGATCTGAGGATCACGGTTCAAAGCCAGCTCAGGCAGGAAAGTCCCTGAGACTCTTATCTCTAATACACCACCAGAAAACCAGAAGTGGCGCTGTGGCTCAAGTGTAGAGCTCTAGCCTTGAGCTGAAGAGCTGAGGGACAGTGCCTAGGCCCAGAGTTCAAGCCCCATGACTGATAAAATAATAATAATAATAAATTTAAAAAATTATCAATCAGATTTGCAGTAAACTGCAAAACTTCCTTGATCAAGTAGCTCAGAACACAATGTATACACCATCAACTTTTAATTTGGGTTTGTACAAGGTATACATTGACAATGTTTAAGTCATGGTTGAGGGAAAAAAGATTATCTGGTAGTACTTTAAAAATTAGAAATAAGAAAGTTATTACCTGACTTATGGAATGGTAGTTCCTCTGTACAGCACCTTAATAGTAACAATAAAATTATTTTTTCTTAAAAGAAAAATAAAGATTAGAATTTAATTTTGAAAATATAAGATAATTTCAAATGTAAACAAATGGGAAATTGGTTTGTTTCTGTCACTGGATTTTTTTCTCTAATCTTATATTCACTTCTGTGTGAGTATATTTTAAGAACTATAATCCTATCACAAAATGTTAGAAAATATATTATAAAAATAGTCTCTTGCTAGCTGAACAGATAGGCAATCTATATTATGCTTATTCTATGTTCTACTTAATATTGTTAGAATTTTAACAAGCTGGTCAATATAGTTTAGTAGCATGCTTCTTTGAAGTGACACTTCTGATACTGGTATTTCAGGAAAACAGGTCAGCAAGAAATAAAGGTACTTACACTCAAATATATTAGTTGTTATTTTTAAAACCTAGAGTAAGCTTAATTTCAACAGTTCAGTTGCCTTACATTTGAAGAGGCAATATTGTTAAAGCCGTCACGATGACACATTCCTTTCTTGTACATACTTTCACTGCATATTTAAGTCATCATGGTTTTCAGGTATCTATTAAATTAAGAACTCACTGCATCAAAATGTAAAACATCTATAAGAACGCCCTTGTCACTACATTAATATATCCATAATCCATTTACACAGCAATATGCTATTGGAGAATCTCATTTTAATGGCTGTCTTCTTTGTAGCATCAAATATAAAGCCATATAGCCAGCGCTAGAGCAGGTAGCTGAGCCCAGCGCATTGATCTCCCAACACTGCCCCTCAGAAGATGGAGGTGTGAGTGGACATGCCTGCTTCCAGTTGCACTGGAGAGAGGAGTGGAGTGGATTTCTGTTCACTTAACTTATTAAGCAATCACATTTACTTACCTTATTATGCAATGATAACTATAGAGGGCAGTTAGAACAACTAGAAAAGATTATAAGCAAATGTGATTCCTCTCACCTACTTCGTGTTGTCACAACTGAGTGTGTTTAGATTTGATTATTTTTTAAGTCACAGTTAATAGCACAGTCACATCAGACAATTTTGTCCAATTTGAGGATGAGCTCAAGGCTCTGGAGTGGTCAGTCCACAGATGGCAGCCACATTTCTCTGGGCTTTGGTAATAGCGATGCATTGTGGAGGACACATGGAAGAACAGATCCATTATATCATGAGCCAGGACTCAGAGCGACTCAGCACAACCCAGAGAGCGGTCCTACAATCCCCTTCAAGGCCATGACTGCAACAGCCTAAAGTATCACGTCTTAAAGGTCTTGTTATCTTTTTATAAACCACCCAGACCAGACCTTGAACATATTCTTACTTGGAGCTCATTATTCTAGACAATGATACGTACTGATTAGTACTAACATAGTTAGTACTAACATAACATAATATGTGACTCTGTTTCATAATTGCCAATAATAAAAATCACTTCACTTGTTCTCCTGCTTCTGGGAATGCCAGACTACCCCTCCTACAATGTCTTATTCCCTCAAATTATCCAAAAGATTGGCGAAATTACAGAATCTAAAGTGTTGAGAGGAGCATGGGGAGGGACAGAAACATAAAAGAGGAAGACAACTCATTCAGAAGTGTGTGTCATTCAGTGTGTGTGTCTGGAATTAGCACAGCAATCCCTTCATTAAAAGTAAAATAAAATTTAGCGGGGCACTGGTAGCTCATGCCTGTAATCCTCAGTGCTCAGGAGAAGGAAATCTGAGAACTGAGGTTCAGCAACCTGGGCAGACAAATTTCGGAGTGTCTTATCTGTGATTAACCAGGGAAGGGCAGAAGTGAACCTGTGACCTAAGTTGATAGAGTGCCAGCCTTACATGAAAAAGCCCCGAGTTCAAGCTTCAGTACAGGCACAAAGGCAGAAATATCAAAATAGAAATTATAGAAGTAGAAATAGAAATAAAAATAAGGTCAAATAATTACAATTTTAAAATAAAGTTACATCCTATGTCCTTGACCAGATGCTAAAAATAAGCCAGAGGACTGCAAGGTACTAAATAAAATTTCGATGACTTTATGATTTGTCCCAAATGAGCAACTCGTTTTCTACTTTCTCTAATCCTATCATTTTGAATAACCTAGCAAGAAGATAACAAACCAAATTATTTAGCTTCATGTTAGAAGTGTTATCATCTAGAAACATTCAAAGGCTGTACTGTGATGCTATCTTTTTATTAGATAAGA
Source organism: Dipodomys ordii (assembly GCF_000151885.1). Taxonomy (NCBI): domain Eukaryota; kingdom Metazoa; phylum Chordata; class Mammalia; order Rodentia; family Heteromyidae; genus Dipodomys; species Dipodomys ordii. The sequence goes on along the minus strand of NW_012267259.1, from coordinate 16,601,232 downwards.
ATAATACACTTACCCAACATGAGGCTTCTCAATGTGTCCTCACATTGATTACTCTGAGACTATTTCTCCATTTTAGAAGAATACTTGTTTGAACAAGTTTTAACATTACATTCTCTACTTAAACACAGAGAAAACCCCGATACACAGAGAACAAGTAGCTTCAGTTGTCAGACTAATTAGTGGAAAAAATATAAAGCAAGATACCTATTTCCTTAAGGCTTTATTATCTTTTTTTTTCTTTCCTCTCTTCATCCTTCTTTTTGATTCCTTCTTTCCTTCCAATCTCTGAAAATGGGTTGTACCATCTGAAGAGGCAGCAGAGCACCAAACATGAGCACGCTGGCTGGTATACTCCTTCTTGACCTGCGTCCTGTGAGGAAAATTCCCCCACGGAGCACAGTGCACTGTGAACAGATAAATCTGTGCTCACATGACAACATTCTTAATGTGGCTGCTGCAACTTTTGTCAAATGTTCAAGAAATAGCTAATTCTTTTTTAAAGATTAGCTAGAAAATGAAAATGTACTGAGAATAAACCTACTCACTTAGTTAGATTGTCACATTCATATTTTTGAAAATCAAACAAGAACTAGAATACATTAAAATAAAATTCTGGATATACTTCAACTATGAAAATACAAATCGGGGCTGGGAAGGTGGCTCAGTGTTAGAGCTCTTGCCTTGCATGCTTGAGGCCCTGGGTTCAGTTCCTCAGCACCACATAAAAAAAAAGAAAAAAGCCAAAGTGGCGCTGTGGCTCAAGTGGTAGAGCGCTAGCCTTGAGCTGAAGAGCTGAGGGACAGCACCCAGGCCCAGAGTTCAGGCCCCACGACCAGACCCAAAAAAGAAAAAAGAAAAGAAAATACAAATCATCAAATAGTAACCTCCTTTTAGTTACATGTTTTAAATACATAACATGTGTAGTAACTTTTATTTCAGAGTGACAAAAGATGGTTCATTATAAGCATATCTATGAGTTTTGCCATTTCATATATAATTTTACATTTTAAGCGTATCTATGCATTTTATCATCCTAACAGATGGATCGGGGGAAAACGTATTTTTAAAAACGGAGAAGAAAAGATTGATAATATATGTCATATTTTTGAAGGAGAAGTAAATCTACTTGTGAAATTAGCCATTAAAAATTAGGAGTTAGAGGGAAAGTGTTTGACTCACAGATATCACCTTTTCTATGAGGTGATGATAATAAGGGATTGGTGTTAAGTAGACAAATGCTTAATGTATTATTATAGGAGATGAACAAGGCTGAGGTATTTATATGGAAACAAAGGATGAAGAGATGATTTGACAAAGTAAAAAAGAAAAGATGCATTATTCAGTGACTGAGTTTTTTTTTAACTTTGGCTGTTAATATAAGAAGTAAAATAACTATCACCTACTTTGCATCACATCCAAGGGTGGACCTCAATGCATTTAATGCTTAAGATGTAAATTATGGAAAATGCAACTGGAGAGACAGACAGACAGACACAGAGGTAGAGAGAGACAGAGAGAGACTCACCATCAGAGAGACAGACATATTATTTTATTGTACGAGCTATGAGAAAAGTTTGGCAAAGTCATTACACAAAGATTAAAGATAGTAGTTGCATATCAAAACAGGAAAGCTACATAAAAATCTACATGTGAATTCTGTTGTTAACTAATTACCCAAGTTCCTTTTTTGTGTATTAGACAGTACTGCTGTGGTTTTCCTATATGCTAGTTATTAAAAATATTTAATCCATGAAAAAGGAAGCTAGCAGGGGTAGACTGAAGATTCTTAGCACAGATAGGTGAGGAAACAATACTGACTAAATTAATATACTAGACTAAAATATGAGTCGATAATTCTGAAAGTAATAAGAAATCAAACCACAAGCTTGTAAGAAATTCTCAAGCACCTGTACAACTCAGATAAAAAGAGTTGAAACTTTCATGAGTAATCATTGCCCGGTTAAGTTTGTAGGCTAGAGACAGGCAACATAGTCACCCTCACCATGCCCGGCCTGGCTGGAAGGCACGTGGGTGAATGGCTGGCCGATTGGGATTTGGTGCTGTGGAGGATACGCTCAGATCAGCATGCACCACCCAGGTATAATGGGATGCAGAAATGATCTTCGAGACAGCAGTATGAGGGCTTGTTTCTTGTTATCTTTTGCTGTGGACTGCATATACTAGGAGTGTTAAAACTCCGTTTCTGCTGTGAGATATTAAGCCAATGAAGCATAGGCTGACTGTGGTTTTGAGAGACTGGACCTTGGATGAAAATTAGAATGGAGGAAAGTGTTAGCATCCTATTGTCCTTATAAGCAGGTGGTGCGCATGTGCATGCACACACACACACACACACACACACACACACACACTATTGTTTACCATGTATGGCTCAGCTGGTGTGGCATCTCTACCAAAAAGATGGTCATTAACAAATGCAGGACTTTGATGTTTGACTTAAACTCAACACCAAAGGAAGTCTCTTTTCTTAATAGCTACCTGAGGTATTTTGTCATAGTAACCAAAAGGGACTATTACTGTGATTAGTAAGGAAGGAAACAACATCAAAATCAGATTGTGTGGCCAAGTAACTAGCTTAACTTAAAGTAGCAGAGCTGAGTTGAGAAATTGAATCCTTGTAGTACAGTCCATTGTCTAATGAAATCCTTCATGTAAGATTTTTTTAATTGACTTAAAAAGTTAAAATACCAGAGATCTAAACCCAGACCTACCCCTAGACATATGGTGTCTCCAATTTTGATATTATGAATCTCTTATGCAATTGTAGTGTCAGTTCTGTCAAGCTAATACCTACTGAAAAAACTGCATTTTAAAGTAGCTATGACATTAGAACTTCTCATTCAATGAATCACCTTTATCAGAATAAATAAGGTTTTCCGCAAGAACACTGAGCTGGAAATATATGCATTTCTCCTTGAGAAATTTGCATATCCATTAAAATATTAAATTAAAATCTGACAATTTTCATATATTAGCTTTGGCACTAGCACACAACTGTGATTTTCCAACTCTCTGCCTTGCACATGTCCATAGGAAGAAATACACATCCAAGGTTTTGACTTATAGCAATCTGTGAGTCATTGTTCTTACTTGCCAATTTTTCTAAGTTTTTATATAAAATTTGATTCATTTACTTCAAGTATGGGCTTCCATATTACATTTAAATGATTACTTTTAAAATGAAAGGTGTGCTATAACATATTTAGGATGTGCTCTGTACAGATATTTGATTCAGAGAGGTATTGGAGTCAGTCGCTTATACTAGAAGAGGAAATCCAGCATACTCACACATGTACAAACACACACACACACACACACACACACACACACAAGATCAGGCCCATACATAGTACAAGTTTTCTTCTGAATTCCCAAATAAGTGATCATTTTTCATGATGCCATCAACATTTCTATCAAAAGCAAATATTCATTTTGAATGAACACCCCATTAACAGTTACATAATTCAACAATTATTCAAGAATGTCAACCTTGTATAAGACATTAGACATGCCATATGAGAATAATTCAGAATCAGTCTTTTGTCTTTTACAGTGATAGGAATATAGGGCAAAAAAGCAGGAAGTGCAGTGCATATTTTACAAAGAATTCCATTGAATGCAAATAGTATTTGACATAGAGTTCAGGATGCAGCTAGTAGGTGACACTGAGGGCCAGGGTCTGTGTGGTCCTACTAAGTGCCACATCTCATGGAGATCACAGCCATTCCTTTGGGTGCCTTCTTCATTCATTTTCTTGTTCTGGCCATTCCAGTCTTTTATATGTGTGTTCTTTGGTTTAGAACTGAGTGGGTTGTCTACGTGGAGATTCTGACTTGACATTCATTAGAAAGTGAAAAATAAAAACAGTGTAAAGGAAGAAACACTCCTAAGAGTCACACATCTGCCTTCTCAAGAATTGTACAAGAAGAGACAGAGGAGGCACTCAACACCCTTCTCAGAAATGTCATGGCAGCCTTGAAGGAAGTCCAGCAAACATACGGCTTACATTTCAAAGGTTGGCATAAAGTATGAGTTTAAATTTTAAGAAATGGAATTAAATCAATCAATTTTAATGACTTAATTTTTGTTATTTTTGAGAGAGTTATCTTCCTTAGGGTGAGGGGAAAATATTTTTTTTCTAGAGAAAAATTCAGAAGCTTCTTCTTACGAAAATTTGATAAACTTTAATGACTTAATTTTTGTTATTTTTGAGAGAGGTATCTTCCTTAGGGTGAGGGGAAAATATTTTTTTTTCTAGAGAAAAATTCAGAAGCTTCTTTGTACGCAAATTTGATAAATTGGATAATGAGTTGGTTACACGAAAGCCAATGGAGGCAAACGAGAAAAAAAAAACACATGACTTACATGTTCCTGCAATGAAAGGCCGAGGTAGAGCAGCATTTGCAGCATCCCGTGCCACGGCTACTTCCTGTCCCCACTGCTGGCTTTTACCCTCTCTCATGAAAATCAGCTGAATGGACACATCTGAACTTTTACAAAGCTGTAGTTGAGAATGGGACCTTGGCTGGGTTAGCATATTCGGTAACAGTAGCACACAATTCTAAAGTTGCTTAAGGAGACTCATGTTGTCAGGTTACGTGCATGCATCTTATTTTAAAACTTTTCAACACCTTTTTCCAAATTAAATTGTGTATCGAAGTGGCCATCATCTTACTGACTAGAGTAAGAAATGGCCCTTTTATATTAAGGCTGGGGTAGAAAGCATTTCTACTTATAAAAAGAAGCGGGGGGAAGCATTAGAGATGCAATGTGATGCATTTGGAGGCACATCTGATCAATTTATTTGCCTTGGAATAGGCCAATATATAAATGTGAGTAGTCCATAAGCACATAGAAGCAGGTGCAGTGTGCTTTGCCAGTGGAGAGCTGACATTTTTATGAGTTCTCTCAGCTGGAGTGGCAAAGGAACATGGGAGGAGAAAGGGGCAAACACCTGTCACCCACTTGTTTTATTTTCAATCCTAGTATCTTGAAGGAAAAGGAATTACATTTAAATGAAATATCTACCACGATTGAGATGGAGGCATTATAACCATGCTGTTTGAATCCATTATCTTTATGCCGAGAGGATTTTAAATGCATGCTAATAGGTTTTATCAGGAGATCTCCAGAGATGTATGTGTTTACTGAGCTCAAAGGCTTATAATCTAAAATTACATATTTTCTTTTTGTGTGTATGGGAGGTTATAAATTCCTTAATTCAGTCTTATTCTCTTTCTTGGGCTATCTTTTTATTATAGTTATCTGTAAGTAGTTGTGCAAAAAGGTTTCAATTCAACATGTCAGTTTGCAAGTAGAATGGATCTTGATGAATATCACCCCTTCTAGTATTCATCCCCATCTGTTACAATTCCCACCGTCCTTCCAAGTTATTGGGTTCCATTTTTACATACATCCATTGAATATCACAGGCAAATTACATTTTGACAAATCCTTGCATGCTTAAGATTCCAGACAAAAGAAACAGGTTAATGAGTGTGTTGTCCTTGAGACAAAAATCATATTATTTCAAACAAGCATCTGCACCAGTGGGTTCTCAAGAACTCCAAGGAAGCAGAGAACGGGAAATTGTCCCTGAAGAGTTTGGAAAGGGGAGGCAATCAGAAAAGAAACTGATAATAAACTTGTTCAAAGTATGCACAAGTTTTCAGGAAGAATCGATGTATTGAGAGAAAAGTCATGTGTTTAGGACTATGAATTGGGGATTATATCTGAAAAGAGATAAAATAGTTATATAAATGGAAAGTGTATTCTTAACTATAAAATTTGGGATTATGTTTGAAAAGCAATATATGGGGAAATCTTTAATACTAAGGGGAAAAATGACTGATCATGGGGCTTCTAAAAGAGATTTGGAATCACAGAATGGAGACGACTAAGAACATTTCAACTCATGTCTCTTTCTATGTCCATATCTTTCTCATTTTGTCCCCACAGAGAGACAGAGCTATAGCTGTTAAGAACTGGTTGAACACCCATCACTTTCATTATAAGTTAATGGGCACAAATTTGATGATTTTATTCAGGTAGGACAAGCAATTTTCAAAAGAACACCACCGGGGACACAACAGGCATATCATATTTGCATAAAAATAAATGCACAATTAGAAATGCATGTGTTATTTGAAGATATTGGTAAAAGAGCACAGCCAACGCCAAACCAGAGGATGGTTGGCTGGGACTCTCGCGTCTCTTGGAGCGCCCTCCTTCCCTTCCTTCCACTTCTTTGCCCTGAACGTTCCTGCTCTCAAGTCACAGAGGAAACCACAGTGTAGGCAAAGCATCAAGAAGGGAAGCCAAGAGAGTGAGGCTAGAATACTAACGTGAGGCAAAGGAAATAACCTCCAGGCCATCGCGGGAAAGAGCTGGGAGAGAAGCTGTAAATGAGAGGCTAACCTAGATTGACGACTCTGTCCTCCTCTGATGAACTGCTGCGATGGGGTGGGGTGGGGAAAGGCTGCATGAAATGATCTGTTGGAACAATGTGCACATCTTAAAGACATGAAAGGTACTTCCTCATATCTCATCGTCTTAACTGAGTCAAGCAGCATTGTCCATACTTGTATCAATGAATTGCTATCAATATCAGGTGACAAGTTGTGTGGCTGGGAAAAGCAAAATGGAGGCTGAAGAAATGAACCTTATCTTTACTATAGACCTGCTGGGAAGAGATCTGGGACCGCCTTCTGACCATTGTCCCTATCACAGGCCTAGGTCTGGTCCCATAACCCGTGCTGACTGGGTAGAACTTCCATGCGTCTATCACACCAAAAATTCATGCACCGTTAATTTTCTAAGTAAGCCAATTTACTGGTTTAAAAGTCAAAATATATGTATAATTTGAAATAAATTTATAGCTTATTATCTTGTATTATCATCATCTGTGTATGTGTTATTCTTACTTTTAAGTGGTTGTACACAGGGTTTACAATTCTATAACACAGGTTCTGAGTGCAATGCTTCTTGATCAACATCGCTTCTTCTTTCTTTCTTCCTTACTCTCCCCCTTCTTTTCCTACCCTCCAGTTATGTAGGTTTTTGGAGTTTTTTTTCGGTCAGTCTTGGGGCTTGAACTCTGGGCTTGGGCACTATCCCTCAGCTTTTCAGCTCAAGGCAAGTGCTCTACCTCTTGAGCTACAGAGCCACTTCCGGTTTTCTAGTGGTTTATTGGATATGAGTCTCACAGACTTTCCTGCTGGGGCTGGCTTTGAACTGTGATCCTCAGATCTCAGCCTCCTGAGTAGCTAGGATTATAGACGAGAGCCACCGGCGCCCGGCTTTATTTTTTATTTTTATATGATGTACACTGAATACAGGCAAAGAGTAAATATATATATATATATATATATATATATATATATATATATAT